>NW_026851762.1:0-254826 GCF_026571515.1 Ruditapes philippinarum | reverse complement strand
TGACTGTTTTCTATAATATAAGAAAGTGGGATGATGACACTGGTTAATATGTCGCTATTTAGCAGTGAGTTTGTTGATGAGGTTCCTACAAGTTGCTCCTGCTAGCACAAAAATGATTATCCCATCACCCAGGCGAAGTTTGGCACTTGGGATATAAAAATAGCGTGAGTGTGCAAACGAAAATGATTTCTCTATGATTAGCATGTATGTATTACAATTAACTAATTTCAAATGGCCTGGATAGTGGGTATAGACTAAACACCCAAAGACAAAATAATGTCCGTAGTTAGTTTTGAGCTTCACGAATCAAAATCTAGATTTTAGTCTGCTATATATTGTTGTGACGTTATGGCACTCACACGTTGAAAGATCAATTGGCGAAGAAAACAGATATTTATCACATCTAAATTATGTGTGAGACATTTGTGATTTTAAACGTACTTGACGAATGTTGAGTTGTTTCCTATAGACTTTTGTTGCAGACTAATCTACATCTTATTTTCAAATTTGTGGACGAATAATTTTATGTTTCATTTTCTCGGCTACCACATTGTGGACGAATGTTGAATTTTTGAGACTGACACATGTGGCCTTACCAAAGATTTTAAATGGTTACTATTTGAAACAAACGTCAACATTCGTCTTGATATAATGCAATATATGCATTATTGTAAATAAGATATTGCTAGGGTGGGGCACTTAAAATGTTTATTGAACATTCCTTTTTGTTATGATAAAACAGGCTCGCCTATACTTTTGAAAACTGCGTTATTTTCGTTTATTTTATTGTCATCACATTTCCTACGCCTGCGAAATCTAATATCATCTGGTCTGCCAAATATAACTAATAAGATCCAATAGTTTTTCGCGAAAAATGTCCTATGTCTATACATAGTTACAGACAACATGTTTTTATGAATAGTATAAACAATTCAACATTATATTTAAGCCCCATACAGAGCCCTGTAACACACTTTAGATTTTAAGGTGTTTATAATATATTTAAAATAAGTTATGGCAAATTTATTATGAAATAGATATACAAATAATTATTGAAATACTCCAGCATTATTTTGAGCATTTTTTTCTGCTTTATTTTTGAATCAGGCCACGCCCCCACATACTTAACTCCTCTAGTGACAAGTGGCGAAAAGCTTGTTAATTTTCAATTCAAGATAGTTCATTTTAGTAATCATGATGTGATAAGGCTACATATACATTATCAATCATATGGAATTGGCTAGTAAAATATAGATAGCCGATTGCAACACACTTATGATATGGCGGGTATCTTTGTGTACCTTTCTCCAAATCGCCCAGAGGCGTGCACGTCGATTGAGAGCATGATTCGAAGCACGGCAGGTTTTCAAGGTCAAGTCATCTGTAGTACCCAGAGGTGATTGTTGAGGCTTCCTGTCGTGACTAAATCTGAGAAAGCGAGTTGGCTGCAGTGTCTAATGGTAGCCGTATTAGATTTTTGTGTGTGTTTTTCTGTCAGTTTACGTGGAACTTGATGCCTGGCAATTATTGTCGTACTTCCTCTTACCACCGAACGAACGCAAGAAATAGGCTACAGGAAGATTCAAGCTGAGTGTATCTATACACGTATCTATCCCGAGATGATTGGACTACCACCTTGAAGTTGGTAATATAGCGAGAGGCAAGGATGCTATAGTTCTCGGACAGATTTGGATAATTTATTTTTTGAGAAAATTTCCTTCGCATAACCAATGAGCGGAAGGCACACCGAGTTTAATAAAATTCTTAAAATTTAAAACAGACTGGGGTTCTGTGGTTATTGTTCCTACCTGAAAGTTTACTTTTTTATGAGTAATGTGGGGTGGGACGTTTATGTTTCGGGCCTACCTTGTTATAACATTTTTATAGGTAAGGTGGCTTTTGTCCTATGTGGAAAATTCACAGTGGGAGGGAGCAAGTGGGAACTCTATTGTCCAACTTGTCCAATTTTTAAGACGGCGTTGGACAGGGGGTGGGGGAGCTTTTCGCTGGGCGACGAAAATGTGGCTTCGTCCGTAATCAGAATTTAGCTGATATAGGCAATGTAAATGACTTTATAATAGAGAAGATTGGAAAAAAAGAAAATTAAAAAAAATATTCAAAAAGGGCCTAAAAAAATTCCCGACGCTGACTTTTTGGGAAGTTTGAAATCGTCTCACCTTCGTATGCAAGACACATAGTATCCCAGAACACACGTACAAGTATCTACAGGGTCCGAGTGATTTATTTCATTCCGACCTGTCTTTTTCCATGGTGAATTATGCGGGGCTGTTGTTTTTGGTATATCCTTTTCCTGCCACCGCGGGCCAGACCAAACCAGTGCGTAACTTTTGGTAATCTTATAATTTAATATTTAAACTTTGGCTGAGCTATTTCCACAGAAATAGGTTTTGGATCGTCAGTAAAATCGCAATTTTTCTGAAGTATTTTCAATAGGGGCATTGTCATATGGTTAAAATATTAATATGAGCACTTGATAAAGCCACAAAATAATATAATCGTTAATATTCTCTATGAGTATATTATAAAGATTCACAACAGTCTTTTTGCTGAGTTTTTCTTTATTTCAACTCCTTGATATAAACATAATTAATATCTGGTGAGTACACAGGGGGTTTCAGGGAATTTTCGTGATCTTTTTCTATGAAAAAATATCGCACAAGGGCTTGACTGGTCTTGTTGAACACTTATGCGACTCTTTTATTCACAGCACGGAGTTAGTACCCTCGAATAATATAACATATTAGGAAGTCGCTGTATGCCTCGGAGCCCGTAATGAAATTCCTTTCCATTGTGCTTTAAACTGCATGTGCACACAAGACGCGATATGTTATTCAAGAAAGTTATCCGCTCAAATATCAAGTATATCTGACGCGCGGCACATACAAAACAAGTGTCGATACATATTCGGCTGTTGTCATATATACAGACCCCTTACATTTATTCTAACGTTTAATAGTTGATTATATAAGCCGAGAGAGTGTTTTTGAGTAATCACTACCAAAAGTCACACCCACAGGTGGGTGACGAGATGCAGTATAAACAGATGTATGTATCACCCTACATGAAACTTTAGTACTGCGGGCTGCGGGACACACACACACTGCGCTCAAACAACCACACACGAAAGCAGTATGGGGAGACCGGTTATCACTATATAAGACTTTTAAAACAAAAGCGTTGCATAAAGAGGTTTGTTTTTATATATATTGGGCTATTTTTTTCTTTGGGAAGGCACACACCACACACACAGTAACAGATGGAATAATTTCGCACGCAGAATACTTTGGATTCTATTATACCACGAGAGAGTTCGAGAGAGTTAATGGTAAATGTTTAATCACTTTTTGTAAATTTGTAGAAGGATCAAAATTAATATCAGGTTGTGACTTTTATGTGACCGGTTGCTTACAGTGAATTGGTCCGACAACAAATACATAATATCTTTTCTTAGAAAGAGGAGTCGGTGGGTAATCAATGCCCTATACGGGACAAAATTCTACCATAAAGTATGTTTGTATACTAGCCGGACATTATAATTATTATGGCGAAGGTGGTCACAAAGTGAATACCCACCACTTCAGGTTTTAAAGTAGGAGGTGGACAAAACTTTCTTGGGGTAAAGCATTTAAAAAACTAACATTGTGCATATAGCAAAACTCAAAAGAATTGTGTGAATCAACCATGGAAGTAAGGAGATAACCCGTCCGTTTCGCTCTCGTAGAGGGTTTCTATATATGAGGGGCTATCAGCCACAGCTTAATCCACTTAACGTCAAGTTACAGATGAAGTACAATGAGACGGAAGGAATATACTGTCGGGGCTGCGTTCAAACTAGATAAATTAAAAAATATGATGTTTCCGAGTGCATATAATATAGTGTTCTAATGCGCATTTTAATTTCATTAATTGGATGGAAAGTGGCTTATTCTTGATTATTAGGTAGTTTTATTTTCTATATAAATAAATTGAAGAAATGAATTTGAAGAAAACCTAAATATAATAATGGATATTCAATTCAAGATGCAATAAATATTTAATTTGAGTCAGCATGTTCAAATCAATAAGACTAGCTCTGTTGATGTTTAGATTTTAACAGATTCTGGTAAATTTAATATGTATAATATCGGTCTAAAACATTGAAATTATAAGCTAAATAAATGTGAAGCTTTTGTACTGTATATTAATATATATTTTACATTCATCAAATTCGTTCCCAAGTAATTGGTAAGATGGTGGGTTTTGGTCCACTCTATAAATTTAGGTGGTGGGGTTTTGTCCATCTAAAAATTAGGGTGGGGTTTTGTTCCACTCTATAAACAATTTTTTGAGTGTGGGGTTTTAACTGGTGGGGTTTGTCCTGTACTATATCACGAGTGTTAGGCACTCAGTTACTATATTTACATTCATAATGTTATTTATATATGTAATCAATTCATATAAAACACTTTATACATATAAAGGTATTAGCTATTGAGATCATAAATAATAATTCTATACAACTATCGGAATTTTTTCTATATAGACAAAGAAGGACGAGAGAGGAAGCACTGAGACTACTAAATTTCTACAACAATGCACTCGCCGTTCTTATTATCTCCCAAACTCCTCACACTGATTACCTTTGGTGGCCCACTTGGCAGAATAGTTGCTAAGGTAAATCCACTTTAACGCAGTAGGTATAGTGGGCTTCACAGACGTTCACATGAAAATGATGAAAGTCAATGACGTAGGTTCGCAAGATTTTCAAAACTAATGTAAATATCCAGGTCTGTATAGATAAGGGGAGATCACTGCGTAGGAGATTGATTTATCTCCCTGTTGTATTTTCACAGTGGAGAAGGCGCCATTTTGATTATAAATAATATTACTGTATATAATATTAAAATAGAAAAAATATCGGTAACATAATTGTCGAGTTGATGAGAACTATGCTGCAGAATGAAGAAAATGGTTAACTAAAGAAAATTCATTGATCCGGAAATCACTCGCGAATATCTTTTTAAATTCAAGTCGTTAACATTCGGGCACTGTACAGACGTTTAAAGTCGTTGTTCTGCACCAAAATTATTTGACGTCACTAATCTTGGTATACTCGAGAGCCAAGCAAGCACGGTAGTAAAACAATCTATAAATATAAGTATCGCTATTTAATGTCGCAACGAGTTAGGTTTTACATTTTTGATTTTTCACTTTTAATAATTGTATTCGCTTGGAAAATTATAAGTAATGCTGAAAATAAATAAACAAACTTAAAAGTGTTATCATATCGTTTTTTTTTATTTCAATACAAAATATCTTACGGAGTTTTTTATTTTCAAAATTGTTTTCTTAATTATTGGTGCTTTGATTATGTTCTATGTTCATATATACCACTGGAACGCCTTTCTTAAGAACGTTCTTATTGGACAAACTACTAGACAGAAAAACAAATTAAAAAATTTACTAATCCAAACACAATATACATAAAGTCCAACGTTTATAAATAAAAATTTATGTTTATTATTTCTTTGAACGTATTAGAATGGAAATATTGATTATCAAAAGTCTCGTGACATTATTGTATAATAAAATTTGACCTATCGTTTTTCGTATCGAAAATGTGACTTGTTATATGTTATGCAACACCCGAAAAACTAAGCCCCTATCTCGTGTATACTGTGAGATTAATTTACCACGCATTTGAACTCAAACCGTGCATTGATTCTGTACAGCTTAATTCAATTGCACACTCTCAATTAATTGATATTGTGACATTACTTAAATAATACAAAAATAAGTTTCAATTATCATCAATTAATATAATGGAGTTATAGATAAAATAATAATTTATTTTCAATCAATTTTTATGGAGCATTAAATAATACATTAGGAGATGAAATGAAATGAATCAATGTATCGAACCAGAAGTATCAATTTGATGAAGATTGGTTATTACGAATATAGAAATAAGCAATTATTCAATATAAGAGAAACAGCATAAAGTAACAATAGTTAGACATTTCTTAGTGAGCTCGAACTCGTGTAATAATTTTAATGTTCGTAGATCGTATAGACAACACAACTTTATCCAATTTGGGCCATAAAGTTGTTTTAAGTGATAGGGCTTCTTATCTTAAGAGGAATATTTTTATTTCGTTTGCGTGAGACATAAATTTGGAAATATATTATTCAGCGAAACATGATTAAATGACCACAAATATTTTCAGCGAGCCGAGGCCCAGCCCGGCGAGTGAGAAATATGATGGGCATTTTAAATCATTGTTGTAAGTGACTAAATATATACGGCATAATTTCACAAAAAATCGAAAAAATAACCTATTTTAATTAGATTTCATTACTCAGGAGAAATGGTAAACGAATGCCCCTTGGATTGGCTAAACAAACGTGCAATTGTAGCAGTCTGCGCAATAATTTATATTGAGCAGTACAATATCATATTGTTAGCGCTGGTTCTCGGGTGATATATTACGGGCTTCTATGGATTGTCACAATATTATCCAGATAATCATATGCCCTTTTTAATATGAATCTGTTAGAGTTTTTAAATTAGTTAACTTAATTTTTAACACGAAAACAATCTATAAATTTTTTTTCATTGAATGTATCGACAGACCGCTAAAGTATACAAGCTAATGTTAATAATACTTAGTACCAAAATAAAATAAAGTTAGTTCAAAGGACTTTACATTACACTACAAAAATTATGTATGAAAATGAGAATTGGTACTTCTTTAAGGGTCCTGAATGGGTATACAAAACATGGTCTTTTTACCCTCAACAGTAGGATAAAGTCGACACTTAAATTTTTTAAGTAAAAAATGACAGGAAAATCGGCATCATTAATTATTTTTACATCTTATATATTTTATCTATTTTTGTTGATGTAAAAACAAGTTTTCAAAAATATTTCCTTAGTCAGTGGTCTGTGGTCAATACATTTCTAACTACCTCATTGTAATTTAGTAAAAAGAAACGTTTTGAAGCAGTTTTTGCTAACGAAAAGTTTCGGTTAATTGAAAAATATTAAAAACTTTACCAACTTACAAAAAATCATTACGTTCTGTCCTGCTCCTATACTACTAGGTGACCATATGCTTATTTGTTGAAAAACAAAGTTCTGAAAATTTTATTTATCAAGTGTCGGGGTTATCTATGCGTCGGAGTTATCTCTCCGACCAGTATATGAAACCAAAATAGCCTATTTTCAAGTCAACAAGTCAAAGACCGAGGTCACTGGGTTACAATGCATAAACTTTTTCATGAAATCAATTATTATTTGACAAATTATTTATTAACTTTGTCAGTAGATTAACCTTGATGTGTCCTTCTGGCACTGCCTATTTTTGATCAAAGGTAAAGGTCGAGATGAACTTATTTTTTTAAACATGTTTTTGTTAATGGTCAGTACGACTCAATAGCTTAAATTATGACATACAACTCCTACATATATAACGATAAGTTTTGCCTGCCCAGCCCTTTTTAAGTGAATGTGACGTTAATTTCAAATATTTTTTCCTTATAGTATGCAGTCAGTATGCATTTAGTGAAGCACGATGTTCTTTAAACAAGGACTGTAATACCGGTGCAAGGATAGAATACAGCCTGTAAAAAAGTCCCGTCAATATAATGACATTTTGGTTCAATATATTGCTACTTTGGTATCATATATTGAAGAACTGGTATCATATAATGTGAAAATCAACTTTTATATTGCTACTTCGGTTACATATATTGATAAACTGGTTTCATATATTGTAAAATTGATTTAATATATTGATAACTCGGTTTCATATAATAGCATCTGTTTCCATACATGACTTACTTGGATCCATATATTGAAGATCTGGTATCATATAAAATTACTACTTAAATGGTAAACGATTTATGATGACATATTCATAAAAGATGTACAGTATTTGTATGATACATGTATTACTAGTAATATCGACTTATAACAAATAAACAGGTTATATTATATGAAACTACCGAATTCCATCATTGATGCTTCAATGTTGTTGTTTTTTTGGACACGGCTTGATATGCACTTGTGTACAGTTAGACATCATCATAAATGTAAAAATATAATGAAGTTAAGTATGTTATATATTGATCCATATATTCAAGATATAAATATTTCGTAATCGTAGTGCGTTTAAAATAGTTTGATTTTTAAATTGCTAAATTTAATTAATTAATTAATCACTTGACATGTAGCAGAGTCCTTTAAAACGAGGGGAACAAGAAACAAATAACAAAAAAAAAATAGAAAAAGAAATTGGGAAGAACAAAGTATTTTCAAACGATCATACAAAAGACAGACAAAAGAAAAAGAAAAAAAAATAACATCATCACTATGTCATGTATGAGCGTCGGTTTCGAACCTGTGAGTGCATTTCATAAGAGGTTACAGTGACCCTGATTTACCAATTTAACCACTACGATGGTACACATTTTTATTAGAAATTATACTATAATAGTCGTTGACACTTTCAATCTCCGATGATATGCAGACTTACCCTTTAATGGACTTTCCCAAGTACCGTTAGAACCAAATTATCACCTCGGGATAATAGGTAGAACAGCTTTTTTGAAGAAGAGAATATAATACATTATTTAATTTTACCCATGAAATATGGTGCTATATCAGTCAAATATATTTCATATTTTTTAAAAATAAATATGAAATATAAATATGAAAGTGGGCGGAGTCAAAACTCATATTTATTTTAAGGGACTTCTTTCGCCGTTTTGTTTGAAAAATCTGATAAATACAAAACAACTTTTTCTTGAATATTGTTTTGAAAACTATCTAGCATGATAGAAAATGGTCTAACTAAGAAAATTAATCCGAACACCAATATCTTTAATTCAGTAATTAACGCTGTACAGACGTTTAAAGAGTTGTTTGCATGACGTCACAATGTAGCGCCAAACAGCGCGTGCTTACGCATAAATTATTGCGCGCTGTACAATTGCAGTTGGTAGCAAGCAAGGGGATTCGTTACCATTTTCTTTGATAATGAAATTAAATAAAAAGGTTATTTTTTCGTTTTTTGTGAAATATGGTATATATTTTCACTCAACATGATAAAATGCCACATATTTTCACTCGCCGTCCGGCTCGTGAAAATATGTGGCATTTTATCATGTTTCGTGAAAATATATTCCATATTTCACGCAAACGAAAAAATATCCTCTTAAGATAAGAAGTATCATTTAAAACAACTTTATGGCAAATTTGGTAAAGTTGTTGGTATACGATACGACTTAAAATTTTACCACGAGTTCGAGCCTAAGAAATTGTCTAACATTTTTCTTTCCTTATTTTATCAATTTTATGATATATGCAAATGAATTGGGATATCAAGGTAGTTTTGTTACAATATCTAATAATTTTAATATACAGATAATAATATTTTTTTTTCTTGTATACATTGAAAACAAAAGAAAAAGTGAAATGAGAAGTAAATAAAAAAATAACACAACACAATAAAAATATTCTTCATACAGAAATAATTTTTGCGAATCGAACATGCCTTGCATTGATATTCAAATAAAAATTTAACTGACAGTCTTACCTACTGCGTTAAGTTGACAGTTGGCAAATTATTAGTTTTTTTATTTACATAGTTGAAAGATGATAAATACAATATGATATCTGTTTTACACCGTTATAGTAGACTTGACCATTATGTTACTAATTAATTATAATTAAAAAATGTTGTTTGAAAATTTTTGTAATATTTGCTGGAAATCACTGACCAGCGAATTGCGTAGCTCATCTACACAAACGTTATCACAGATAGATATCTGACTTTTATTAAATTTGCCACATTTTCAGAATATTTGTTGCCATAGCAACCAGAACTTTCAACATCGGAAGAAAAGAAAAAGACGTGCATAATCTCCATACTGCCATCTATCCATATATCAAGTTTCATAAAAATATTTTCAGTACTTTTTGCGTTATCGCGGGATCCAGTTTTGAGGACGGTACAACCGGTTTCAAACATATTAGAACAGAAAAGGTCTTATATCGGAAATGATATATGGGGTTTATTTAAGAAATAAAAAATGGCCTTTCTGGGAAAATGCAAGCTTACGGACTGGTTGGTCTGGCCCGAAGCGCATCTGAGGTCCATATACCTTCCGAAGTCTGAACAACTAGTCCCTAAACTAGCATTTTCCACGAAAGGCCATGTTTTATTTGTTCTATTATACAGAATCTAAATCCTTTCATCCCCTTGTTTTGTGCTGTCATTTTTGGAAGGAAATTTTTTCAAAAAAAAATTTCCTTTCTATATTATCGGTTTTCCATATTGAAAAAGAACGAACAACATCTAATTAAATAGTGTTTAAGCTCAATAGAAAACAAGTAGTTAATGCGACCAAGAAAGTAGTGCAGCAGAAATATATGTATACTTTCAAACATTGATGACTTGAAGAGAAAGCTGATGTGAAAAAAAATTTGTAATAATGATATTCAATGTTAGCTTTCATCAATGGAACATAATCTTAATCGTGTACGAAAAGAAAACATCAGTATTATTACGCATTAGGGCAAAGAAAAGTGTGTGTCCATGTACCTATGTACAAAAAATTGAATTTAAATAAGGTGTAATTTTGTAGCAGAGATACTCAAAAGTTCACATAAAAGTCAACCGAAGAGAAATGAAAGCATTTATTGTATATATTTAGCAACTTATCAATAGCATTTTATGCTACCGATGATTTTTTTTTCGTCGATAACTCAAGAGGAAACAATGGATACAATGATATGTGGCCTTAAAAAGTCGTACTATTTTCGCAAAAAAATAGTTCGCAAATTATCATAGAATCAAAGCGTTTAAAAAAAAAATATTGTTATGCAAATAATTAAAAACAATATTGCAATACAAGATTTTCAAAAGTTTTCTGGAATTAACGGATGCAATTTGGTTAAACTTTGTTTTGACAAATAAGTAGGGCACGCCGTATTCATACGCCACGCGCCATTTTTCTGGCTATCAACAGCTGAATAACGTTCGTGTTTACTTCAAGTTTTATACATCAAAGACAAAGATTTGCTGAAAATTAACATCGCAAAGGTTTGTGGAAATGCTTTTATTTCTTTGTTCACAATCGTTTTGTGTTTTCAGATGTTAATTTGTTAGACAAACGAAATTAGGTCAAGGATAAGGTTTTTAGTTGGGACGTAGTCCCAACTAGTGCACTTACAAACCCGAAATTTCCAACCATACAGGGTAACGCCCACTGCTGTGACGTTTCATCGCCACTCTAAATGCTATATTGTATTCTAACATATCAAGCTAAGCTGAATTCATAGTGATCACCCGACCATGACCGACGCATAACCGCCGCGAGTGAAAAATAGTGCTCTGAATTTCTGAAAACTTCGATTTATTGCGAACAGAAGTGGAGACAAGAAATTTATTTTTTGAAAATAATGCGCAATTGAGCTTGAATTACGGTATTAGAAACGTAGCGGATATAATTTGAAAGGTCACATAATTCTATGAATGGGATAGTAAATTAATTGGGTCATAGTGCTTGACGGCTTGCACTATTTAACTTACTCATCCGCCTTATCATCACATTTTTTTGTATTATATTCCAGAATTTTTGAAAAAGACATTAATTATCGGATAAATTTTGTAGTTTATAATTGCAAAGTGGATATTGAAATAGAATTAGCCAGAGATGTAGATAATCTATTCGTCTCTGAATTAGCCGATAATTAGGTTAAATGAATCCGACAACTTCCGGTATATTTTTCGACCTACTTCACGAGCATAATTATCAGTCTGTTAAGCTCATAAGGTATGTTATAAAGCAAAATATGTTATGAATTTGATGACTAATAATATTAAGTTTATTTATTGATGCCAATTTGTTTCCGAGGACTAAAACTTTCGTAAATAATTTCGAAGTAATTTGGAGATCTCGAGTCTTTCGTACCCAAGACATTTCGATCATACTTAGACTGCAAAACCGACAGATTTTACAAATTGATATTACACAGATGTCTGCCTTTACAGGAAAACCGGCATATACGCCTACAATTTTTTGGTCTTGTCACGGCCGTTACGTCTCTACCAAATGGGGCACATTCTTGAATATTTCAGAATAATTTTATTTTGACCTTTATAAATTATTATATACAGTATCCCGGTGTAACCTAAATTCGGCGATATAAGAACAAATGTCAATGGCATTTTCAATAAACTACAGTAATCTATAATTATACTTGATATAATTTTACTACAAATATTTAAAAGTTACTTTAAGTTCATTTCTAACAATGTAATCGTTCAGCGGTTGCCAGATATAAACAAATATGGCTGATGTAAAATCTTACTACGATCTGAATACGTCACCTAAATTCGGCGATTCTGATTGGTTGCAGTATTTTTTTTTATTTTGGCGGGAATGTGACGTAGTATGTTGACCTAGATCGGCAGTAAAAATAGTTAGTGTAATATTAGAAAAAAAATGGCGACTGTCAAATCATTTTAAGCATAAATATCAATCAAATAGAGGGAAGTATAGATAAACTTGAAATTGCATCAGGTAAAACACACAATTTTCTCCATGTCAAATACAATTTTTAATGTTTACCAGCCGTATCTCCATATTTAGCGCAGAAAATCACTGGAGTTGTAAAAATAGACCGTGGGACATAAACATGATTGACCTTCACCTCTGAAATTTCGCGTGAATGATGAAAAACAAAACATCGCCGAATTTAGGAGAACGCCGAATTTGGGTCACGGTAGGTCTGTTTAAAGTCTAGCCATTTCATTTTGGGTCATCTTTTTACAATTTGAATAACTATTCTGGAAAAACGAAGTGCGCAAATGATCTAAAGGACGAGTACAAAGATTAGTGTTCTAAACATTCATCAAATGGTACATTTATCTGGAAAAAATATTTCAGTCCCATCATGACAAAATACCTCAATGGAACCCCTTTAAATTGAATTACACTTTTTTTAAATGTATGGGTAAATTCCATTTTCAGTGGTTGAAATTTTTCCTCTTTTCTGATTAATCAAGCTATAGTTTCCCATTTATAAAGCCACAGGTTGTTTTGAAACTTGAAAAAAAAATCACTGCCACCTTGATAATTGTTAACCTGAAAAATCTTCAGGCACTTAAAGGGATTTGAACCCCAGACCTCTTGATTACAAGGCAGACACACAACCATGTCGCGAAAATGTCAACACAACAGCAAGACTGTTGGAAATGATCTATACCTGTTCTCAATACATGGTTGAAGTAATTTATCAGTGTTAATTAGACATTTTATAATTATGATTTAACAATTTTTGACACTACTGATATTCACATTTTTTTCACAAATCTACATGTAAAAAATAGATATCATAATAAAATGATAGAACATTTTCTATTTTAGTGGTAATACTGTGGAGTAATATGAAGAAATATTATTAATATTTTATTATCATAAATTTTTCAAATTTTAATTATGTCATTACATGCTGTACACAATCATATTATAGTGTAAACATATATATACATTGTATAGACACATATATACATTGTATATACCAGAGACGTTAAAATACATAAAATGTATTTATATGTCTCTGTATATACACACACTAAGAGAGTAGTATTGGATGATTTTGAAATGAAATCTCTAAATTGATATTTTCAGGGAAATAAAAGATTATTTACTTTAGTATTCACTTGGAAAGGCTGGTACATGTAGCTAGAAAAAAGTACAGTATAAGATTAAAGAAAGACTAGAAGATTATTACAAACAACAGGTACTTATATAATATTTAATGTATATTTCACAAACCAAACTGTTTTCCAAAAAAAATTAATGAAAACATGCATTTTTACCAGTGTCACCACGGGTCAGATTAACAGACCCATTCCCAGTGGCAAATAATGCCAAATGTGCTTTTTTCTTTTCCATGTTTAGAAAAAAGTCATAAGTCAAAATTCCCGTTATCAAAGCTGACAATTTTTCTTCATTCCATTTCAATCCAATATGGTACCAGACAGATGATGTTCAAAAACACATTCCATTGTCAATTTTTTATGTATTTTTTATGCTTTGAATGATATACAATTTGTTGGATTAACAACTTTGTACATGGTACTAAATATTTTTCCCAATCAAGATGCAAAATTTCTTAACCCATTACTTCATGAGCATTTTGTGAAAAATGGCTGTTTTCATTGAAAAGTCTCCCGTTACAAGTTCAAATTGCTATAATACTATAAAAACTACTTCAACACTAATCAAACTTGGCACAAATGTTGACTGGACCATTGCCCTTGCAACAACATGCTCAGGCTTAAATTTTCTGTTACCATGGCAACGAGGGGACATCTCAAAATTGCCCAAAATCACTATTTTGCCTCGATTTTTTCAATCAAAATTGATTTCAAAGTGATGCCACTTCTCAATGGATTGAGATATAGTCAAATGCTTTTCAGCGTTGGTTACACATTACCTTATGATCAATCTGGGGTCATTTACAGCCTCTCACAAGTCCAAAATTTTCTTGGCATCATGCTTAGAATGGTATCACACAGGTCAGTAAGACTGATGTACACAATGTACTGTCTGCACATATGTGTCAGAAAAAATATCACAAAAAAGGAATTTAGTATTACTATATGAGTATTTATTAAAGAAATTGTATTTCAAATATATTTAAATAGTATTATTGAAAGTCATTTTGTATGACTGACACACAAATCTAGTGCTCTGCATTATAAATGTAAGAAGAGACAAATAAGATAAGCATTTTTTTGCAAATTATTGCACTTCATATAATTTTTATTGCTTTTTTTTTAAGGTGGACATGTGTCACTGTCAAGCGAATGAAGATAAGCATCACACTCAGTGGGATCTCCAGTTTCCAGATGTAGTGATCATAACTGTATAGGCACCATTAACACTTTGGACTAGTTGGAGTATTTTAGAGGGCTAGTCTGAATTGAATCCCCTGTCAATAGTAAAGGCCAGTCATGAACGTTGTGTTGAAGGAAAATGTTAAAACTCGGATTTTCCGCTTAACCAATCATTACTTTACCTTATATTCAGTGCGGTAATGTAAGAAATGGTTACTTTCTGGAACGGAGCTGTCAATTATTTTTAATTTTTTAGCTTGTTAGTGTTATCGTCGGACAGTTGTGAAGTAAAGACATCGCAGTTTGACTGTATACAAGTTGCCTTAAAGAAAGTATGTCGAAATCTTAACAGTTATTCGTTGATTTTGTAGAAATTGACCAGAATTCACCTTTGTTTACACGCATCGCTTGGACGTCGAAAACAACATGCAATGACATTTCAGTGAAATTTGGAAACTTGCTCGTATTTTGGAGCATTTTGTAGGATTTCGATGAAGTAAAAAGTGTTTATGATAGGATACATTATTCCTAGAGACAACCACAAAGATAAAATAGTGATCTGGTGTATTTTTACCGAACAGTTCTTGTTTGTTTTGCATGATATTTCTCTCTCGTTAGGGACCTTTATTCTTTATATATAGTATTATGAGCGTATATGGGTAAATGTGGTATATAGTGCCTGTGGTTTTAACATGTATCTTAGCTTGCCTGGTGTAATGATAAGTAATAAACCTGAGAATTGAAACTATGAGAATAAATTGTTATTATTAGTCCCCTTCTATTTTCATTAAGAGGGGACTAAAGGCTGACCCATTTCTGTATGTCAATGAAAGCTGAATTTTGCTATAACTTAAATGGTACAAAAGTAAGGTTCATCATACTGGTATCTGATATAGAACTATACAAAGATTTAGCATGTTATTATAATTTATGCTCCTGAAAGGGAGAGAATATAGTTGCGGTCTTAACCATCTGTCGGTATGGACTCAAGTAATATTATGGATAAATATCTGTGTTCATTCCATACAGACTTGTACTTTTGGGAAAAAGGGTTGCTCATGGGAGGAAAATATGTTTTTAATGGTGTTTTTGAGATTTTAGTTGATAAAGGAAAAAAAACATAGTCTGTACTTAGGAAGACATTTGTCCTTCACACTCTTGTCCGAAATATGAATATAACTAAATATGTATTGAAGGGATTTTATGTAAACTTCACAAAGTGATAGAGACTTTTAAGAAACATAACTCTACCTTGCTTCATGTTTTAATTATATCCCTTAAGTTAAAAATGCTTATTCCAAACTATCACTGAATCTGCATCAACTTGAACGACTCGAATTTTCCAATGTGTCAAAGAACCATAACTCCATTCCTTAGTTTTTAGCTCACCTGTCACAAAGTGACAGGTCAAGCTTTTGTGATCCCTTTTCGTCCGGCCGTAAACTTTTACTTTAAATGACATCTCCTCATAAACCACTACGCTAATTTCATCCAAACTTCACAAGAATGTTCCTTTGGCTGTCACCTTTAAAAATTGTGCAAAGAATTTAATTCCATGCTGAACTCTGGTTGCCATGGGAACCGAAAGAAAAAAACTTTAAATATCATCTTTAAAAAAACCCTAAGAGCTAGAGCTTAGATGTTTGGCTTGAAACATCCTTTAGTGAGTGTCTACCAAGTTTTTTAAATAAAAGCCCTGGGGTCAAAATTGGCCCCGCCCCAGGGGTCATTGATTTTCCCTATGTGCATACAGTAAAAACTTTATAAAATCTTCTTTTAAAGAACCCAAAGAGCTAGAGCTAAGATATTAAGCATGAAACATCATCTAATTAGAGTTTACCAAGTTTGTTCAAATAAAAGGCCCGGGGTCAAAATTGGTCCTGCCCCAGGGGGTCATTAATTTTCTTTAAATGCATATAGTAAAAACTTTAAAAAATCTTCTTTTAAGGAACTAAAAGAGCTAGAGCTAAGATAATTAGCATGAAATATCTTCTAGTGAGTGTTTACAAAGATTGTTAAAATAAAAGCCCTGGGGTCAAAATTGGTCCTGCCCCAGGGGGTCATTAATTTTCTTTAAATGCAAATAGTAAAAACTTAAAAATCTTCTTTTAAAGAACCCAAAGAGCTAGAGCTAAGATATTTAGCATGAACATCTTCTAATGAGTGTCTACCAAGTTTGTTCAAATAAAAGCCCCGGGGTCAAAATTGGCCCTGCCCCAGGGGATCATTGATTTTCCCTATATGCATATAGTAAAAACTTCAAAAATCTTTTTAAAAGAACCCAAATAGCTAGAGTTTATATTATAAGTTGAAACATCTTCTAGTGAGTGTCTACAAAGTTTGTTAAAATAAAAGCCCTGGGGTCAAAAATGGCCCTGCTCCAGGGTTGTCATTGTTTTTAACAGTATGTGTTAGTAAAAACTTAAAAAATCGCTTAGCATGAATCATCTTCTTATGGATGTCTTCCAAGTTTGTTCAAATAAAAGCCCTTGGGTTAAAACTGGCCCTGCAGGGTGGGGGGGGGGTATATACAGGTGAGCAACCTCAGAGCCATCATGGCCCTCTTATTTAATTATCTACCTTTATTATACATGTACTTAATTATGCTTGTCCAGAGAAATACTGGAAAAGAGTTGATGAAATTTGATTAAACTTTTACACAGCGAAAATAATCAAGTGAAAGAAAGTGTTTTTTCAAAGAACCCTAATTTTTGTGTCGCCTTGAAAAGGTGACATAATAGGGGTTACTTTTGTCGGCGGCGTCTGTGTCGTTGTCGGCGTCCCCTAAAGCTTGTCCGGAGCATTACTCAGTCACTATAAGTCTGATTGACTTCAAACTTGGTATGCATGCTTCTTTTAATAACCCGAAGTGCAGTGCACAAGGACCGGTACTCTGCAGTTCTTATTTTTTTAGTTATTGCCCTTTGTTAATTTTCATACTTTAATTTTGTCTGGGCCATTTCTCTTCAACTAAAAAAGCTATGGACTTGATACTTCATAGGAAGATAGATCTCATTAAGAAAAAGTGCAGTGCATAAGAACCAGTACTCTGTACTTCCTAATTTTTGAGTTATTGCCCTTTGTTAATTTTCATATTTTATTTTTGTCTGGGCCATTTCTCATAATGAATAAAAGCCATGGACTTGAAACTTCATAGAATGATAGGTCTCATTAAGAAGAAGTGCAGTGCACAAGAACTGTTACTCTGCATTTCTTATTTTTTGAGTTATTGCCCTTTGTTTATTTTCATACTTTAATTTTGTCCGGGCCATTTCTCGTTAAGTATAAAAGCTATGGACTTGAAACCTCATAGGATGATAGATCTCATTAAGAAGAAGTGCAGTGCACAAGAACTGGTACTCTGCATTTCTTATTTTTTGAGTTATTGCCCTTTGTTGATTTTCTTTCTTTATTTTTGTCCTGGTCATTTCTCCTCAAGTATGAAAGCTATGGACTTGAACCATCATAGTATGATAGATCTTATTGATAAGAAGTGCAGTGTTCAGAAACTGCTGCTCTGAACTTATTATTTTTTTTTAGTTATTGCCCTTTGTTATTTTTCATATTTCATTTTTGTCCTGGCCATTTCTCCTAAACTACATTGTTCACAAGGCGACACATCCGACTCGCGGAGTTCTAGTTTCTAGCTTAATTTTACAATTATCATCTCTTAAAATACATGTACAACAACTTTTAAAATAATGGTTGTCTGGAGTAAATCTTTTCAATGATATCACACTCAAACTAAATACAGTTGTAGAGACTAGTAAGCATAAGTTTTGTGTCAAATAACCAAAATTCTACATTACTTAGTTTTTGAATTATCTCCGTATATATTTCATGATACTGTTCTGAGAGAGGATTAAAATATTGAAGGAATTTGATTGAAACTTTATAAACGTTATACAGTGAAAGAGATTAGCATGAGAATTGCAGTAAACAAAGGCCATTATAAGTTCTAATGACATGGTCACATTCATATAATGTGATGCAAAAAATATTGACCATTTGAGTGTTTACTTGATACTGATACAGAAAATTTGATATATATCACAATTGATTATTTTTTCATAGCTTTATCTCCCTTTATAATGTCATGTGTTAAAATAGTCAAGCTTGCAGTTTCCTCTGGTAGCTCTAATTTCACTTGTTTCTCTTGTCAAAAAAGGCCAATAACGGTTTATGATCGACCTACACGTACATGTAACCTAAATATTATATTTGAACATGTGTGTCATAGAATAATTGTATCAACTACTGTTCATTTACTGAATTGTGCACTTTATATTTATCAACCGGCAACACCCTTCACTCATTGAATTATCTGCCCCGAAATAGAAAAAATAGTTATTTGATCCTTCATACGTCCCAACTGCAGTGCCTTCAGCACTTTGATTGTTATTGTTTACATAATTGTTTTACAGTGTTGACTGTTGTGTAGGATTTGCTTTTTCATATCTAATCTTTTGTATATAGGCTATCTATAAACATTGAAATAAGTTTATAAGATTTTTAACTGTTGTGTACAATTGATATTCGATCATTTAACTGTCGTTTAATACACTGTTAGGTGTTGTGGTCAGGGTGATTAAAATTTATCACTTGATCTGTTGAAGTTGGCCTCTTGATTTGGGAAAACGGTAAAACCTATAATTTGCTAAAATTCCTTATTAAGGAAGTAAAAACAGATTTTTTGGGAAAACTGCATGATTTTAATGGGAAGAGGCCATTAATCGGAGTTTGTTACATAGTTAATTAGTTTAGTAAGTTTATTTCTTTATTTACGTCTTATCCAATGTTTTGTGTATGATATCTGACATAAATTATATGTGAGTGTGCATTTGTTTTCCAAAGATTTGAATATTCATGTGTTGAGCATCTGCTTGGTTTGTATATTGTGAACTTTGTATGTTTAACATTTGTTCTTTGTACACATTTGATCTGTTGAGCTCTGTGCTCCAGTGTCTGACATAAATTTCAAGTAAAATTGATAATACTATTTCTGAATAGATAGTATTATTTTTTACCTGTCAGATTAACTTTATTTTATGATATTTTTTTTTAAAAAAAAGCCTGCATTATTGGATTCCTTAAATTTTAGCGTCCTACAGTATAAGATTTGAGACTATTTGATTCCTCGGCCAGTCATCAAATTTAGCACTGCCCTGGTGGCCCAAGGGCGAGTGTAAATTTTTTAGAAAATTGAGTTAAATAGTGCCAGTTGAAACTGTCAATTGATGTATAAGATTATTGACTGATGCTCAAAATCGATGCTCGGTAGACTGTAGCATTTCAAAAGTAAAACACAAACTGACATTTCAATTTCTAGAGTAAATTCCAAGAAAAGACAATTATAATAACAAGAGTTGATCATACATGATTGTATCATAATTTCAAACAAATGACATAACAAAGACTGCCATTTATGTTCAATTATTTCTTAATTATATGCATTGACATTTCAAGAGTTGAACACAAGCATTGATATTTCAAGAGTTGAATACAAGCAGTGACATTACAAGAGTTAATTACAAACAGTGACATTTCAAGAGTTGAACACAAGCATTGATATTTCAAGAGTTGAACACAGGCAGTGACATTTCAAGAGTTAAACACAAACCGTGACATTAAGAGTTGAATACAAGCAATGATATTTCAAGAGTTAAATAAAAGCAGTGATATTTCAAGAGTAAATTCCAAGAAAAGACAATACAAGAGTTAATCATACATGTTTTGCATTGCCATTTCAAACAAATGACATAACATACGAGTGTCATTAATTAAATTTCAAGAATTCACTTTAGTGTATGCATAGACATTTCCAGTGTTGATGACATAATTTGAAAACAAATGGATACAAGGTAGAGTACAATTTCAGAAAAGGTATTGCTTACTGTGATTTGACCTTAGGGTTTTTTTACACACTTACTTTTTTTGAGAAATTATTTTCAGAAAGATACATTACTTGGGTATGGTAGCAAATTTTAATGCATTTATGGAGTTTTTTAAATTTTCAAGTGCAGGAATTAACTGTTCGCATGTGCACTTATAGTATATGCTGGGCACATTATCATGCACACTGATTTAACAGACAGCATTTTTGATTTTATTGTGTTTAATAATATTTTGCACTGTAAAAATGTGTGCATCCAACATACAAATTGACTTCGTAACACAGGGCTCATTTCACCAAGGATCAGATAGGTTCCCCATAGACAGTCGAGGAAGACAGTGTGTGGGGAATGCTGTATTCAGTTGTGTGTTTAATCATGTCACATCAAAACCATTTATTCTGTGGACTGGTGGAGACATAGAATTTTAAAAATTTTTCAAAAAGGGGATTTTTTGTACAGACATCAAAAACCGTTCTGTCAATCTGTTATTTGGAACCATGGAATTTCCCTCCCCTTTTTTTGTTTTTCAGGGGCCAAAAAAATTAAGTGTTTTTGTTTTTAAACATATTTGGGGGCATTTTGGGGAATTGTTTACAGATTTTGGGGGATTTTTTTTCTAAAAAAAGCTTTGACAAATTAAAGGCTTACTGAAATTTTTACAAAATGGCTGTCTTGATATGCAATCAAAATTTTCTGTGAAATTAATTACTGTTTAACCATTTCTTTTTATGTATTTGATTCCCTTCAAAAAAATGCTTATGGCAGCCTTTTAGTGAAGGGCTCTGCCAAACAAATTTTTTTGGGTTTTTTTCCCTTAAAACATTGGTTTTCTTAGGCAAGTTTTCGGGTCAAAAGAAACAAGTGCTTTTGATGTTCACAAAATTAAGACATGTACAATTTTAACAGTAAGCACATTCAAAAAAGTTGATGAAGTAAAAAGAATTTGTTTTAGTACAGAAACTAACACAAGCTCCTGCAGGACATGTAAGAAACCTCTGACAGTCATGGAAAAATTCCATAATGCCATCAAGTATGGCCCAGATTTTGTTTGCACATGCTGTTCACAAACATGGTTTAAAGAAGGTGTAAAAAAAGCAAGCTTGGTTCCAGAAGTTATGCGCACAAAATGTAATTTATCACAAAGTGACCACGTTTGTATCACATGCTTTAATTATTTACGCTTGGAGAAAATCCCTCCATGTTCAAAAGTAAATGGATTAGAATTTCCAGCAAGACCAAAAGAGCTTGATCTTACTTCATTAGAAGAAAGACTAGTAGCTCCTAGAATACCATTTATGCAGTTAAGGGAGAAGCCAAGGGGAGGACAGTTAAGTATTTCAGGCAATGTTGTTAATGTACCAGCAGATGTAACATCTACAGTAAAGAAGTTGCCTCGTTTGTTATCTGAGGATGAAACAATAAGTTTAAAGTTTAAACGAAATTTAAGTTTTAATCATTGTGTTGCTTTTGAAAGGATTCGTCCTCATAAAGTTTTTGCAGCAGCAAGGTGGCTGGTGGAGAACAGTGAGCTATTTCAACAAGAAGGCATACAGGTGAACTTTGATTGGTTGCAAAATCAGGATTTCAATGAAGAAAATGCTCCAAATAGCGCATGTGAATCTGTAAAACATACAAATGCACTTGAAACAATAAGCAAGAGCCCCAATTTAGAATCTTCAACAATAGATGAAATGTCAGCTGTTGACTCTTGGACAGAGGTTCCGAATATAAATGACAGACCAACAGGCAATATGGACACCATTCTGCAATGTCTAGATTTTCGTGAGTTTAATGAAGTTCTCTCAGTTGCACCCGGGCAATTTAACTCACCTTTAGGTTTATATCAGGACAAAAATGCAGAGTATTTGTCTTTTCCTACCATTTATTGTGGGCAAATACATTGTGACAATACTAACAGACTTGTTCCTTTGCATTATAGTACCATATGTAAATGGGAACTGAGAAATGTTGATCGTAGAAGTGCCGTCTGCATTCCAAATATCTTTTTTAAGATGAAGAAACTACAAATTAAATATGTTAGAGACAAAGTCATGTTAGCAGTGCGTAAATGCAAACTTAATAATAAGAAATACACTGCTGCTCAAATGTTAGATCCAAAGGTAACTAATGGCATAGTACATTTAAATGAGGGTTATCAAGTGTTGAGGAATCTTCGTGGTTCACCTCCTTACTGGGAAATGTGCAAGAAAGATGTTTTTGCACTGATAAGACAGTTAGGAATTCCAACCTGGTTTTGTTCATTTTCTGCCGCAGAGACAAAATGGGTGCCTTTGTTAATAACCTTGGGAAAATTGGTAGAAAGGAAAGACTACACTGAAGATGAGGCTGCAAATTTGACTTGGGAGGAAAAGTCAAAACTGATAAAATCAGATCCTGTAACATGTGCACGCTACTTTGATTACAGATTTCAGAGATTTTATGTCTGAAGTGTTACGTGACCAATCACATCCAATAGGTGAAATAGTGGATTTTTTTTTATAGGATTGAATTTCAACAGCGTGGGTCACCTCATGTTCATATGCTGCTGGATTAAGAATGCACCTACTTCAGGAAATAGTGAACATTCTGAAATTATCAAATTTATTGATAAATACTTAACCTGCAGTAATAACGCAGCAGAAGAATTTCTAGTAAATTACCAAACACATCGCCATGCCAGATCATGTATGAAAAAGAACAAACCAATTTGTAGATTTAACTTCCCTATTCCACCAATGCCGTATACAGACATTCTTTATCCACTTGAAGATCAAGCTCTTTTAGAGTCATCGCAAGAAAATTACAAAAAAATTTCTGTGTTCCTAAATTCACCTGAGATGAGAGATTCTGACTTATCATTTGAAGACTTTTTGTTGAAACTTGAAATGGATTTTGAAACTTACAAGCTTGCGCTCCGATCTTCTCTGAAGCAGCCAAGAATTTTTCTACGACGGCGTTTAAATGAAATCCGAATCAATTTGTACAATCCAACTTTGTTACAGTGTTGGCTTGCAAACATGGACATTCAATATATACTAGATCCATATGCTTGTGCCTCTTACATTGTGTCCTACATTTCTAAAGGGCAACGAGGTATGTCAAATCTGTTACACAAAGCATGTGAAGAAGCTAAGAGAACAGATTCAGATATACGTCAGCAAGTAAGGCATATTGGAAATCAGTTCCTGACGCATGTTGAAGTAGGTGCACAAGAAGCTGCTTACATGGTGTTGCAGATGCCATTGAGAAGAACATCGAGGTCAGTTCTTTTTATCAATACAAGCCCCCCTGATGAACGTGTTGTTCTTATGAAACCGAAGCATGTTCTGGAGGAGATGAATCAAGAGAGCACAGATGTTGAGTCTGGAAATATATTATCTTTGTATCAACAGAGACCAAAAGCACTTGAAACCATTTGCCTTGCTGATTTTGTCTCAAACTTTTCTGTTAAAAGGAACTCCCACAAAGTAGCTGTTGGCAAATCATCGGATGATGGTTTCTTACCAGAGGTCGATTATGATGAAGATATTTCTGATTTGCATGTTGAAGAAAATGAGCATTTGATATTGGAAAAAACATATACTTTGAGGAATGGCACTCAGCTCGTAAAACGGAAAAAACCAAGTGTTCTAAGATGGGTTCATTTTGATATTGAAATTGACAGTGAAAAATACTATAGGGAACAAATCATGTTATTCATGCACTGGAGAAAGGAAGATGAGCTGATGAAACCATTTCAATCATTTAGAGACAGATATGTTTCTTGCCATGAATTTATTGAAAAAAAGGACATGTTATGAAAAAGGTGCTGCTGTGATGCATGATCTAGAAAACATGATAATCAATGAAGATGACATTTGCATGGATCTGGTTGCTCCAGGCAGTGAGCATATGGAACAAATTGATTTTGCTGAAGGGACAAGAAAAACTAAATTATTTGGGTGCTTTGATCCTGGACAAGATGCTGAATCTTATGATGTTGGTTTAGATTTAGGTATTTCTAGAAAACACATAGAGCAAGAAGAAACATCCAAGTGGGGAGAGTTGGATGATGAACAATATAGGCTGATAGTAAAGCAACTAAATGAGCAACAGAAAACCATTTTTTTTTTCATGTTTTACATTGGGTCAAAACAAAAGATGAACCACTTCATGTATTTCTTACTGGAGGTGCTGGTGTTGGCAAAAGTGTGGTGACAAAAGCCATTTATCAGGGTGTCATGAAGTTTTATGCACACCAACTGCATGTGAATCCAGACAATGTCCATGTTCTGGTATGTGCCCCAACAGGCAAAGCAGCACACAATATTAAAGGCTGTACAATACATTCAGCATTTTGTTTACCTGTCGGTCAAGGATTTAAGTACAAGCCACTGGATATGCAGCAACTTAACTGTATGCGAACTAAGTTTTCAGATTTGAAATTATTGATCATTGACGAAATTTCAATGGTTGGGAGAGGCATGTTTGATTTCATAAATATTAGGCTGCAGGAGATCAAAGGTTGCAAAAGGCCATTTGGAGGTATAAGTGTGATTGCTGTTGGTGACCTATTTCAGCTGAAGCCTGTTATGGACAATTGGATTTTTCTTCAACCATGCAGTGAGTATGGTCCAATTGCTGCAAATTTATGGCAAGATCATTTCAAAATATTTGAATTGACAGAAGTGATGAGGCAGAAGGATGACAGAGATTTTGCTCATTTGCTTAACAGATTGAGGGAGGGAACTCAGACAGAAAATGATATTGCTGTTTTGCAAGACTGTGTGGTGCAACAAAATGATATGCCAGCAATAACACATTTGCCACATCTTTTCACTACCAGAAAAGAAGTTGAGGAATACAATGGGCAAATTTTCATGACTGCTGATAGCAATTTCAAAATTTCTGTTACAGCAATTGACTGGGTAATGGGAACTGTTGATGAAAGTGTCCAAGAAAAGGTGCTGTCTCGTGTACCAAAAGATAGCTCAAAGACTGTGGGTTTATCATATGAGTTGAAATTAGTAATAGGTATTCCAGCTGAAATTACAAATAATGTCAATGTAAGAGATGGCGTGACAAATGGATCAGCTTGTATAATAAAAAAGTTTGATTACAGGGTACATGGTTCTGACAGAGTAAGCATTATTTGGGTTCAATTTGAGGAGTCTTCTATTGGGCAAGAGTTGAGAACTGAACTTTCACATTTATATGCAGAAGGAATTCACAAAGAATGGACTCCAATTTTGGAGATAACACGTATGTTTTCAGTTAGAATGAACAGCGCTTTTCAGGTCAAAAGAAGACAATTCCCATTGCAATTAGCAGCAGCTAAAACAATCCATAAGGCTCAAGGGTCCACTTTGAATAGTGCAGTTGTACACTTCGGTTCAAGGAAAAATGACCACATACATTATGTGGGCCTAAGCCGCGTTACCCATATTAAAAGTCTGCACATTTTGCAATTAAATGAGGGGAAAATATCAGTGTCCTCACGTGTCATAGAAGAAATGGAAAGACTTCGTTTTAATGCTAGTTTAAAGCTGTGCTTAGATAGTCTTCATTCACATCCATTGACAGCACTCAAAATTGTATTTTTCAACATCAGATCACTTCATAAACACATAGCTGATTTACAGACTGACTTCAGTCTCCTGTCTTCTGATATAATAGGAGTCTCTGAAACAAGATTATTACGAAGTGATAATGACTCTTTGTACCAATTGCCTGGATTTTCTTTGTACCGGTTTGATTTTGAAAACGAAACTCCTGGCAGACCTTCCTATGGACTTGCTTTATATATAAGAGACAGTGTTACATTCAGAAAAATGAACAAGAAATATATCGATAAGATTCAGTGTTTTTCTATTGAGGTTGCCTGTACAACACAGTGGATAACAGTAACATTGATATACTTACCTCCTAAGCTTACACTGAGTCAGGCTACAGAAGTGTTGCGAAAAGCACTTGAGGGAAGCTCTGGGCCATATTTGCTTGCTGGGGATACAAATTTTGATTGCCAATTTGCTCAGGGCTTGCAAAAATTTATTCTTGAAGAATTTGGGTTGCAGTACTTGGAAACCAACAGTACTACTGATTACAAAACAATTATTGACCAAGCTTTTACAAATCTTCTCCAAGAAGAGATTTATAGCTGGGGAACATTAGAGTCTTATTATTCAGATCACAAGCCACTCTTTGTTTCTTTAAAATAATAATTAATTGTTGAAGTTCATTTCTTTTTTTCAAATCATCTAGTGGTTGCAACTGTTAAAGTTATTTTGAGAAATTATATACTGTGAGTCCAGTTTGCACTAACATTCAATTTTTCTGGCGGTAACCTGATGTAAGCAGTCACTTCATGCCATATCTGACAAAATTCCTTCTTATACTAAACTTTACTAAACAGTCACTTGTTTTTTGCTATTTATGGCCTCAGTTTCAAAATCTCTATCTATTTTGTCCATTTTAAACGGTCACTATTGTTTGAATAAAAAGATTAATATAACACTTGCAGCAAAATGAATTAACAAATCGTTGATACCTGAAACTCATTCTTAACAAGTTTCTGATCTAGTCCCGAAACACTGTAACAGGCAAAGTTCATTATAGCTTCATCATGAACAAGAACCGTTTGACTTGATCAAAGCTCAATTTCATACCGCAAAGTAAGATGTGACAGTGGGCTTGACATGTTCCGGTCTGGCATCTAGTTGTATTTATTGCTTGTTTTCCCATTGTGTACATAATGAACATTTCATTATATAGTTGTGATGATTATCATGATAGTGACAATGTAACAGTATCGATAATGGTGAGAGTAACTTGTGCATAGTGATGTTGACAACAACAGTGATACTGATAATGATTTCTTTTGCAATCATGTAGATTTCATTTGCCTTGGTACATTTGTATATAATTGATTTATGTAGTGATTAGTATGATGATTTGTAATTTTTATTGTACATAATTATTATACATGTAAATAGATGTACTTTTTATTTGTGTGTCTTCTAATCCAGTTCTTCTCTGGGGTGGGTTCGATCTTTGGAGATGCTTTGGTAGTTTAGTACAGAGGAAGGTTACATACAAGTCTAGTACTGGTGTAACTCTCCAGGAACGATGGTAAGGAAACTACCTGCCTATCTGACTGAATTAGTGAAAAAAGGCGTAATATGAAACAAACAAGACATTTGTGTACATATTTTTGATGTTATAATTCTAGTTGTGGATGATGGAGATGATGTTGATGTCCGATGTAATGATGGTTAACTAATTTGTAGATATTGCTGACTTTTGGATCCTTAGGCACATATCTGACATTTAATTTTTGTCTAGAAAATTATGATAGTGATGCTTTTGATATTGATGATAATAATGTTGATGAATTCAGTCATTATGATGATGATGATATTGGTGATGAAGATAATGATGATTTGTTATAAATATTTTAGATGTTGGTACTACTTCTCCATTTGCATTCATATTGTAGATGTTCATTATTCTACTTGATGATGAGGAACATGATGATGATGACAACTAACATTTGTAGAATTTATTATTATATTGATGGTTTATGTACATATTGTTGATGTCATTGTTCTAGTTGATGATGATGGTTTTAATGATGATATTGATGACAGCACTTATGATGATATAATGTTGATAAAAACCAATGATGAATTTGATTTCGATGGTGATGATGATTATTATGATATGTCTGCGTGCATGTTGTACATTTCAATTTAATTATATTGTTGGTAATTATGATGCTACCATTGTAACAGTTTTGTTGACTTTCTTTACATACAGTATTTGCATCTCTTTTCATCATGTTTAATGGAACTGTGATAAATTATTTGGTAATATTAATGATCATGAAAATGGTTAGTAAGCTGCTACTGCGAATAATTATGAGTTTTCTACAAACTGTTGCATTAGTATTTTTGCATGTTTATTATTAGTCTTCATGTAAAAAAAATTATGGTCATTGACATTCAGATTTGTCGATCAAAATATCCTTGCCCAAAACAATTTTAACAAGCCTGGAAAAATCCAGCAAAAGTTGTGGCTAGGTTTTCCGCATCTACTTTAAACTGGAGAAAATAATAATAAGTGATACCACTTGTTTAACACTTATTTCTGATCTTCTTAGACATGGTATACAGTAGTCTGAAACTCACGGGTCAGATGATTTCATTTAGCTTTCTCAGACAAAACAATCAATGTGCATATCCCTCTTGGTCATTATAAATACAGCAGGTTTAAAGGGAGTCCACTGAGATTTTTTGACATGATGGTACTGGAAATATTTCTTTTCAGATACACATACCATTTTATGTAGGTTTAGATAACTTATCTTTGTGCAAAATTTCAGATTATTCCCGCGCTTCATTTCTGCAGAATAAGTATTCAAATTGTAAAAAATGACCTAAAATGAAAAGCGTTTAAACGCCTCTCACTCAAATTGGCTAAGAAAAACATAAAAATACGATTTCTATTTATTTCAAAGTATTTTTCTTATCTAACTGCATATGTTTCTGTTTGAAGTGCCCCAACTCATTGTTATGATTTAGGCTTTCAAACCTCAGTGGAGTCTCTTTAACTGATTGTATACATTACATAACTTTTTTCAGAAAAATTTATCCCAATACCTTAAAAAAATGTTTCCCTCATTTTTCCCCATACCTTAAAACATTGCTAGACTGTCAAACTATGCCCGCTACATTTTATGCGAACAGAATTTTACTAGAGTTGGGCTGGGACTTTGCTTTACTTTTGCAGACTAAAGACTATTTCAAATTCAGCCTGCCTCTATTTAGGGATTTTGATTGCTTATGATTTGTATGTTGTCATTTCCTGTAAAGTAATGAAAGATTTTCGTTTTGTTACAGATGATGTCTTTGTCCAAACTCATCGCTGCCAAAACAGCAAAACCCTACAGTCAACCAGTAAAGGTTACTGTAGTTGAGGTCGGAAGGTCAAGCAGTTACAAGACTGATAAGGGAGAAGACAAACATATTACAGTGGTGGGTGCATGTGATCGTGAGCATGCAATAAAATTGAATGTATATGATCCTGCAAAAGTTGCCCTAATGAAGGAGGGAGGGTGTGTAATGTTAATGAATTACATATTTAAGCAGGAACCGGACAGGGCAATTGTCATCACGAACAAATGGAAAGTGATGCAAACATCACCCATGCTTGACTTGAATGAAGATATCAGGCAAAAGGCAAGGGAATTGGCAAACCCTGCACCTGCAAGACTGGTAGGCTGCAAGTCAGCGAAACTGTCACCTATAAAATCCCTTGTGTCTGTTCAAGGAAAGGTCATATCTGTAAGTTTTATATATAATTTGTTATTCTTACTTGCAATAATAGCATAAGCATTCCTTATATATTTATAGATATAATATGAATGACTTTATTGAAATTTATAAACATCCTTTCATACTAACATCAAATTAAAGGAGTGCTTTGAGTGTTCCATTAGTAAACGAGCAATGGGGGTTCAAAACCCAGTCCAAACATTAAATTACTTCCTTAATCAAGAAACATTCTTACTACTCATTACTTCTTGGTTCTAGTAACCGACTCTAGTGAATTCATGTAAAAGCAGTGTAGCTGCCTTCACAATCAAGCTTTGATAAATACATATTAACCAAAGGCATCAAATATCAATTCATAATAATATATAATGAAATATTCTGGCTAGAGTAATAACTCCTACATTTTCTTGTTTACTTTCAATCTCGCTTTCATAGAATTATATTTAAATTAGAACTAACAGTTTGTTAAAGAATAACATAAATGTCTAGATTCCAAAATTCCTGAATTCTTAATAAACTAAAACATATAAGGCAATTATTTGTAATATGAGTGGCAGTTTATTTCTGAAACTCTTTTCAAAAAAGTTTGTAAATGATTTCTGTGTATTTAAATATACAATAACTTTGCCACTTCTTGTAGTTTCTGGCCCTCTCAGTATTTTTTAAACTATGTTGAAAATTGTTCACATTGGTAAATAAAATGACATTGAAAGATTGTGCTTAGTATATTAGTCTCATTTCGAATGGACATACCAAATACTGCCTTATTGGTATGCATTTTATGTTATTACCTGTAATTAGAAGACTGTTGCTTATGGTAATTTCAACCGCTACAGTTGTGCAATATCATATATAATGCATATACTGTTGGAGTACATTGAATCTGTAAGGGTTGCTTATGCTCTTAAGGTAATATTTTTTCTTAAAAGAAATATATGGGATTATTTAAAGGATACCTTTACACACAATAAATTTTGACAAGATAATATTCTTTTTTAAAAGGGCCAGCAGCTTCAACTGATTGTAAAGTTTCATCTTGGTAAAAAAAGCACTTTGATTGTACAGTCAGTAGAAGAACTTTAAACTTTAATTTGATATGTTATATACTCTGTACAGGAGGAGGCAGTCAGAACAGTGAAGGTGAGAGGTGCTGATGTTCAGGTAAAGAACATCAACATTCAGGACTCAACTGACACACTGAAAGTGGCGCTCTGGAGGGACCTTACCGATTCCTCGCTAGTTGGCCAGTATGTCAAGTTACAGAACGTTGTGGTCACCTCATACAAAGATGAGGTTTCCGTCTCTTCAACAGCAAGGACACAAATTGAGGTACTTACAGTTTCCTTTTTTATATAAAGTAAAACTATTAATTACATTTGTATTTAATTCTTACCATTTCGACAGTGTTAGACATTCGGATTTGAATACACTAGGCTGGTCAGACCACCAGAGTTGGAATATTCACTAGCCCAAAAGACATTTCACTAGCACGATTTCATTTGTTCAAGACAGTTGTTTATATTGCCTCTGAAAATACAGTACCCTGGTCTGGATTGTTACTGTGAAAAGTTGGTAGCCCGAGGAGTAATTTAGTAGTCTGGGGGCTATAGGACTACTGCTAATTTCGAACACTGTTTTGAGCTTTTGGGGATTTATAAACAACTTTAATATTTGTAATGTTATGATATGGTGACACCAGCTTACAAAAGTATTTAATCATTCAATATGACAGCTCTAGTTGCCATTAATGTATTAACAAGATGTTTTTTGCTTAAATCCAGTGGGATTTCTTACATTAATGCTTTTGCCAAGAAACATACATAATTACAGGGCTCTTTGTCCTTGTTATCCGGTATAATGGGTACTTGATAAATGATTTAGTTTATACAGATTTATTTCAGTTTGATGATTGTGTTGGAAGCTATAAGCTTATTGAAACACTCTGGATAAATGATTTGACAGCTGATGCTTCTTAATTCATTGAAAATATACTCTTAAAAAAAGATTCCAAACACATCAATTTCATCCCATTATGATAGTGAATACTAGAAAATACCCTGTTAATTTATTATTTTTAATTTCAGGACTGCCAAGAACCTGCCTCTACCATAGATGGAACGGTGGTGGCATTTGAGGAAGGAGACTTAACTTTCTCCCTCATGGTAGAATGTGGAGAGAACTTCTCTACATACGACGTCCCTGCAGAAATGGTTTCAAGCGCTTAGATGAGGGTAACGCTGGCAGAAAAGATTCCTGCTGAGGCACAGTTTAAAATTGAGAAGGGAACAGTTGTTTCATTCAAATTTCTGTAAAATTGTGTTTGTCAAAAACAACAAAGGCTGTCCAGCTAGAGGGGATACAGATTTGATGGGCATGTGCAGTAGGCCATTTTATGCTCATTGAAATTTTGTGCAGCTAAATATACCTTATGTGCCAAAACCACACAATAACTGCCATATTAGTATTTACTTTTATTACATAAATCTGTCTTGTTGTTCACTTTTCTTCATGTAAAAATGAATCTAGTCATTGATTAGTGTTTTTTTTTGTTGTTTTTTTTTGTAGTTCTGTTTTTTTAGTTTCATTTTGTGTATATGTGTTTATTTTAAAGAACATCACTATGTTGCTCTATTTTGAATAATTTCTCCTTTTTGTTCAATACATTTCACAATGGAGGCAGAACTTCAGAGTTCTTTTCCCTGTTCAAACAATGAAAATATTTGATGTTTCTTTTACCAAATTTTTATAGGCAACTATTCCTTATAATGTGTTTCATTGACTATTCTTATATGGAAATGCTCGTGTTCTAGTATTTTTTGCTTACTTAAATTATCTTTTATAATTGTTGTGTATTGATGTTTCCTCCAATTTTTATCACGTCAAAAAAGCTGTAATAATAATATTAACACAATTTGAACATTGCTTTGATTGTATTCTCTACAATTTTAACAGCTGGCACGTCAAAAAAGTTTTTAAAATACCTGTCTTGGACTCATAATTATACCCCTTTATTTCACTGGGAAACACAACAACATAAAATCATATAATATGCATATAAGTATAATTACAACGATCTAGTCAGTATTATGCCACATATTTTGTGTACATCTTCATTTTTTAACAAAAATGTGCTTTTTTCTTCTTGCTTTGTTTTATAATCATCTTTAAAAATGTTTTCCTACACTTCTTGTTCAATGTTGTAAATATGTATATATGAGTATGTGTCTCCTGCAGGTACGGTTGGATATCATTAAGTAAAATATAAAACGATACAATACTAGTATTTTGAAATTATGGTATTTTAACAGTTACGCTTCATATTTCTTTTTCTCCATATAACAGATGACGCACTAAGACCAGCTTACTTGCATTTAATTACAATAAATGTCATGATAGCGTTAACCTTGAAAAAGCTTCCATTTAATGGAAGATCATATTTAACTTAATATTAATAAAATCAATGGAAAACAAAGTTGGCTGTCATGTGAGAGCAAATAAATGGGTTTTTCAAATTTTTCCTTCAAAAACTGAGAAACAGAAAAAACATATTAAATATGAGCACAAAACTATAGTGATACTTTTTTTAGAATGGTAAAGTGCCATTAGTTTTGATATGGTTTCAGTATCCAACCCTACCTGTGATAGATACACAGTTGTCAGTTCATTAATTTGTGATATGTGCATTTTTTGTCACCTGCCACAAGGTGGGCTTTTGTGATCTCTTTCTGTCCAACTGTTGTCCGTCCGTAAAACTTTTACTTTAAGTAACAATCTCCCCGTCACTGATAAGCCAGTTTTCATCAAAAACTTGGGCATGGAACATCTTTATATGAGTGTCAATCAAGTTTTATCATAAAAAAGCCCTTTGGTAGAAATTGTCCCCAACCCAAGGGGTAATTAACTTCCCTTATGTATATAGTAAGAACTTTTAGAAAAATACCTTTATCAGCTAGAGCATAGAAATAAAGTATGAAACATCTCATAGTAAGGCCATCCTTAAAAAAATGTTTGTTTGCAGTAACCCGACCCAGATTTTTCAAGGTGGGTAGGTAGGTGGATTTTTTTATTTTTTTTATTGAACTGTACTCCCAAATAAACATGGAATTTCAAAATGCTTGACAATATATGCTTTGATAATCTGGTAACAATTAATAAATTGATAACTGAATTCTAATATCATAAGACCTACATTTTATTTCTTCTATAAACCTTTAAAAGAACGAAAACAAAGCACAAGGCATAATTTTCTGATTCAAAAAAGATTTTTTTTTATCCAGACCATGAAAAAAATTTTGAGTAGGGGCAAAATTTGTGAGTCGGTCGCGTTACTGCAAACAAACATTTTTTTAGAGATGGCCTAAGTATCTACCAAATTTGTTCAACTAAAACTCATGGCGTCAAAATTGGCCCTGCCCTAGGAGGTCAATGATTTCCTTTCCTAATATTACAACATTACTTGTTCCTTGTTATGGAAATTTTTTATATTAAGGTGAGCGATTTCATGGTCCTCTTGTTTCTTCATCTTTTCTGTCCATAATTTGCCAAACTATTGTTTATAATAATGGTCTTTCATATATGTCATCATAAATACATGAATTGAACACAAGCTAGAATATTTTCATCATGCTTCTTAACTGACATAAGTTTAAAGTTTTAAATTTTTTTCAACTTAAAACTTCTTTAAACACTTACATTACTGCTTTTTTATCAAATATACCTCACGGTCTTAAACTCTTTTGCATTAAATCTATTTGATCATAGTGTCACCATTTTAGTGTTTAAATATTGAATTTTGCATCAGCCAGTGCTAGGGGGCGTGGGCAGTAACTTTCACTTTCTAGTACCGTCCATGAACAGGCCTAATCAAATCAAGCCAGAAACAGTTTTCAATACTGTTGTGAGGATTCTGTTTTTTCTCTACTTTTTAATTTTACCAACAAGTGTTCACTTTCAAACTTGTGATCATAGTATTTTTTGTACTACCTTTTTGTATAATGTTGTATTTTATTTATGTTCTCATGCTAAGATTAACCTTGGCTAACTCATGACAAGTGCAAACATATTCAACTTTTTTATGTTTTCTTTCTTTTTTTTGCCTATTTTTTGCCAACATTATTTACTTTTTTTTAAACATTGTTCCTCTGAATCATACATTCTGTTATAGTTAAACATGCAGTTCTTGTTAGTTATTTTGCCGAACTTCATATTAGATTGATCACAGTTTCATGTGATGGCTCATATAACAATCTCATTTCTTTGTACTTTATCTAGTAAAATATGAAAACAGAAATGCTCTTGTATGCTCTACTGTTTTAAGTTTATATGCCCATGCCATTTAAATAATGGTGCCAGGACATTAAGTGTTACCCCGTCTGTCGTCCAGTCAGTACGTTCAACTAACATTAGTTTCCAACCAATAAGATTTGTACACCTTTTAAGGATTCAATTTATAATTGGTATATTCAACAATATATCAAAACACAGGTCAAGTTTTGATTTCAGTTACATTCAACAAAATTTATACAACATTATGCCTTCCTTACCAAATTATATGCAAAAAATTGATTTATAACTGATAATATTTGAATGCTTTAGAAATCTATGAAGATATTTCATATAACTCTGGACATAATTTAACAGTCTTCATAGTGAGGTGGAATGTAGTGTTGAAAAATCAGGATCAAGGTCACTACTTTGGGTCAAAGGTCAAATAACAAATTAAAACATGAGAGTATATTTCTATATACAATGTACATGACTGGATTTTGATAGCATTTATCACAACTGTTTACCTATGTATACATCTTTCTCCCTAATCTGAAGCTTTAAGGTCCTGTTCTGATTAAAAGCAACAGGCTCGATTTGCTGCCAAATAACTTATCTAGTTATATACATATTTTGATTACCCACTCAATATAAGCATTGTTCATTGCGTGGCATCCATGTCCTATGGGCACATTTCTAGTTTTTACTAAATTTTGTTGTATTATGTCAGTCTTGTATGTAAATTCTTAAAACAGCACCACCTATACCACTGGCCGTTTGCATTAAAGCCTCTATCATTCTGATTGTTATAACTTGTGTTACCTGAATATGTACCAATAATTTAAAGGAACTCCATTGAGGTTATAAAGCCTAAAACATAACATTTGAATTTCTACATAAAAGAGCTGGGGCACTTGATACAGAAATATATGCACAGATAGTTAAGAAAATATACTTTGAAATAAATTGGAAATCGTATTTTTATGCTTTTCTCAGCCTGATCTGCGTGAAATGTGTTCAAAACGTTTTCATTTTGGGTCATTTTTTACAATTTGAATAATTATTCTTGAAAAATGAAGTGTGCACTAATCAAAACACATCAAATGGTACATTAATCTAGAAAAAATAAATTTCAGTCCATCATGTCAAAAACCTCAGTGGAGTTCCTTTTACACAGTTTATGAAGACTGACAAACTAAATTCCATGATCTCCATATATTTAAGCATTTATTTTTATATAACATATATTTTTACTTTTATGGCAAGTTTTAACATTAAAAGTTTATTATAGATCATTGTTCTTTGTTTTTACTTTCACTTTAAAGCAGCACGCCTCCAGGTGAGCAAAATTTTTTCAATAAAATCACAAACCTGCGAAAAAAGTACTAACATATTAGGAAAAGTATGAAAAATTCAAAGTTCTTGTGATAATTTACATGTTTATTGTGCTATTAGTGACCCCCTATTAGGAAAAGTATCAAATTCAAAGTTCTAGTAATAATTTACATGTTATTGCGCTATTAGTGACCGCTTTTTCAGTATTTATAACAATATTTCTACAGCTTTACTAACGCAGTAAGGGCTATTTTTGCATATTTTTACCTATGTTTAGTAATTTTCATGGGTTGTAAGTGCCATTGATAATGTGTAAAATGCTTCCTTTTGGTTATTTTTACTAAATAATACTTTTAAACACATTTTCAAAATTTTCATGGCAATCAGCATGAATTTGGCGGGCGTGCTGCTTTAAGAGCATGTACATAAATTTCATACTAAAACACAATTAGTCATGTTTGAACTTAACCATGTAAGCACATGATGAGCTTTCGGTCCTTGAGTTTAAAATAAACAGTCTCTTCATTAACTATTATTAAATAATGCTGTACATTTTGTCTATGGCATGGTCTTGAGGTCCTATCAAATCAGCTAGCTTTAAAAATGAAAGTAGGATTGAAGCTCGAATAGCTTTACATATTCCTTTCTTTTTACTTCACAGGCATTGGGAATTTCTATGAAAATTTCCTTCCAACAGTACTTTCAGTGCTTTGATTACTATTATTTGCTTTCAAATAATAATTTTACTTGTTCAGTGTGTGAAATATCTCAAACCCTAAACGGATTTTGTGTATGCTCTTCTTTTAATATTCCGATTACCGATGATTTAGGAGTTGTGATTCCATTTTTGTTAATGAAATTTAATATTAATTTAATGTTACTAGGCAAAATAACTCGGACTTTAAAGGTACTCCACTGAGGTACGGCCGAATGTCACAAAAAAAAGTAAAATTTCACGAACCGATAATTTTTTGTTACCTGCGTGTTAGGGACATTCAAACAGAATCAGTGATACATTGATATGTGTTCTTTGGGTTGGCAAATCGTTTGAAATACATATTTTCTCCAATTTTGTGGGAAAAGCGTTTAAACACCTTTCAGTTTGCAAATCTGAATAAAAAACAACGGTCACGTGATGATTCTCGGGATGACTAAAAAGCGAAACGGAGAATTTTTTGTGTATCGGCAGCAACGAATGTGCGAAAGTGGAATATACCAACAATCCATAAATTTAAAAGCAAATTATGGGTTTGTTTGTTAAATTTCTTGTTGTTCACATATGTTCTTGTGAGAAAAATCTTTCAAAAGCAATTTCAAAATATTTAAAGTATTACATTGTTGTAATCATGTTTTTTTCTCCATTACAGTGATGAATTTAGCTAAACGTACGGAGTTGGAAACTGACATACACAAATTTTACAAATATTCTATGTTAATTTGAGAGCTTTCGTGTAATTATTAAAAATTATGTATTAACTTTGCAAAAATATCATGATATCTAGGCTAAGAAAATTTACTTTGTCAATCATTGTATTAAATTGGTCCTATTTTAAAGGTCATTTTTGGTTTATTTGACACGTGTTCAGGTAAAAAAAAACTTCGTAATACCTTTTATACAACGAAAATGAACTTGAGTATTGTAAGCATAAAAAATCACACGCACACACAGAATGTTATTCCAGAGATTTCTCTTCAACTCTGATCAAAGCACTGAAAGCACTGGCTAAATAGAGAAAGAATCCGGCCTCATTATAGGACATTTAGGCTTCAACTTTATTAGTTAGTATTTCTTATGTATGTCTAGTGCATATAATTAAAATTCTATAAGAAAAAAATCGATCTCCTTTGCTAGATAGATCTGAAATTTTAATATTTATCATTTTAACATACATACTTGCATATTTTATCGCATTGGATGTAAACTTTGTTGATGAGAAGATTACTACGTTTTGATCTAGACATTCAAAACTATAGGTAATTGATACATGTTTCATGTACATGGTAAACATTATCAAGAAGGTCGAAAAAAGAGTTACAATCTGGCTCTATTAATATTATTATTATCATTTATTGATACAGCAGATATACGGATAAATTTCTTTCTTATAGGAAGGCCTCCGTACTAGTGATGGGTCAATTGAGCTGTGATTTAATGTTACCAATATATTGAAGCTTCCCGGTGGAAAGAAGTTGAGAGCGTTATAAGAGTAAAAAAGGAAAACTGGAATAAAGACAAACAAGGCGACGGCAACGTTCACAGGACGCAGCCCCCGGCACAGTCAAGCTTCCACAGCTGCCGTGACTAGTGAAATAAACTTAAAACTGATTATATAGTTGTTGTTCTTTAAAACCCTAATTTTCTTTCAAATTAAAACGAAACAAACAAAATAATGATACTTGCAAGACAAATGTGAAGGGCAGGTAAGTAAAAGTAACTTTAAGAACTCAGTAAGATATCATTAACCTCACCTCATACAAAAAACCATTGCTTTAAACTATGTTTTATAATACTTCCAAACTCCTAGGCGGTATACAAAACTTTGGGAAAGGGCAATACATATTCTTAACCATTGTTTTTCCTCCTTATAGCCTGTTTATCATGGCACACTCATTGTTAATAGTTTTGTAAAATATTTTTATAAAAAAGGTCAGGTTCATTTCCCAACTATTTTGAAAACACGAGTGACTAGTTTCAAAAAACTGCAATGGCTAAAATACTGATCGGGGTGCATTTCATTGCTAGGAAGAGAACCCTGCTTTCTTGCTTTATAGCACTAAAACCTTTTTTTTCTCTACTTTTGTCTCTTCTTTCTTCCTTTTTTTCATTTTTTTTGTTTAGTCTTTTTATTTACCACTTGAAAGCCTAAAATTAATTTTTTTTATTGATAATTTATCTGTGGTCCTGTGTTGCTTGGTCGTGTGGGTGTTGCATTCATTGAATGTTACCATTCCTTTTTGTATTTCTGATCGAAGATCAGGAAATACAAAAGCTAATAACATTCAAATCTCTGACACAGCGGTTTCATGACAAACCTAACAACAAGCAGTTCTTAAAACAGCTGAAAACTAGCGATTTAAAAGAAAGAAAATATTTTTCATTTTGTTATAAGTATCCAACAAATTACAATGCATTCAAAGTTTTAAAAGTAGCTTTGGTTATAGAATTGTCCATGAATGCACATTCACAAATTACGCGGATGAATATCATTTTATTCAATGAAAATGCTATTTTAAGCGATGTCGAGAGCGTATTTCACAAATAAAATCTGACTGTCGAGTAGTGGAATATATACATGTCGGACTGTTTTTGGCGAGAATATTTTTGTTAAATTATTTACATCAATGTTAAACAACATTTTTATCCTGAACAAAAAACCTCGAAATTAATAAGGATTACAAACCAGAAATGCAATGGAAAATCTAAATTAAGTATTACTTGATTGTATTCAGGCATTGTTCATATATCTTCTCCGTGGTGCAAGCGTTACGCGCTCGTTTAGTGTGTCTGGGGTTCAAATCCAATTCAAGGCAACTATTTTTTAATAAAGTTTCTTTGTTAAGTAAATAGCCACGATATTCAAGGATAAAGTGTGTCTGTCATAAAAAATGAACATAAATGATTTTTTGATGCAACTCTAGTCATGCAAAATTCCATATGTATCAAACTCTGGTACAAAGCAAGAAGAATAAAAGTACATAAAAATAAACTAATATAGGGAAAATAATACAGTTATTACAATGCGATTTAGATTGCAAAGATCAGAAACTACCACAGAGCTTGCAGTCTTTTGATTTTATCTTGTTTTTTCGTATGTATGTTCTGGAGATTAGGTGGGTGGTTCTCGTAATACTTTAAGAATTTATATGATTGTGTATTAACCCTTTACCACATATATACGCGAAACAACGCACTTTCGACCCCCCCCCCCCCTTTTTCAGGCCTGAAATAGTGAAAATATGTCCTATTTGGGCCCCAACACATGTTTTCGTTTGAGAAATGTTGCTAAAAAAGTGAGCACTTTTTCGGCGCCGCCCCCCATCCAAAAGATACATCAGGGGTTGCCAGAAGGGGGATGTGCCCCCTTCTGTTTGGGGGGTTTGAAGGGGGGCGGAGTCCCCCTCATCGCCAAAGAAAATTTTGGACTTGTGAGAGGCTTAAAATGACTCCAGGTTGATCATAAGGTAACGTGTAACCAACGCTGAAAAGCCTTTGACTCTATCTAATCCCTTGTGAAGTTGCAAGCACTTTTGAAATAAATTTTTGATGGAAAAAAATCGAGGCAAAATAGTGATTTTTGGCAATTTTGAGACGTCCCCTCGTTTGCCATGGTAACAGGAAATTTAAGACTGAGCATGTCGTTACAAAGGTAATGGTCTCCAGTCAACATTTGTGCCAAGTTTAATTAGTATTGAAGCATTTTTCATAGTTTCATAGCAGTTTGAACTTGTAAGAGGAGGCTTTTCACTGAAAATGGCCATTTTTCACAATATGCTCATGGGGGAAAGGGTTAAAAGCCTTTGTAAATTGTTTTGGAAATACTGGATACCGTTTTGAAAATTTATAGAGCTCCTTAAGTATTTTAAACACATGAACGAAAAATTTCACAGTAACAGTAATTCCTAAGTATTTCGGTTATAGTGAAAATGATGATAAAACAAGATCAACAAGGAAAGGCGGCGTTCCAAAGAACACAACCCCCATATGACCCCAGCAACAAGAACCAATGATTAAAATTACCGTTATCAAACGTTAAAGGTCTCCTTAAGAAATGTTCTTTGGAATTAAATACTAAGTGTAAGCACTAAACACATAAACCACCAGATTGCTTGCAAAATCTTTTATCGGCAGGATAAATTGGTTCACAAAACATGATTTTTCACAGTCATGATCAAATGAACAGACTGTCATTTTCTTCCTGTTACCGAAAAATACACAACAGGAAAATTTCAAGTAGAAGACACGTCACTGACAGAATGATCTTAATATTTGAATAGCAAAGAATTTGCTAAAGCCAATTTATGAAAGAGAAATCGGGATGATACTTAAATCATTTGCCCATAAAAGAGGGTTTATTTTACTCGTTTAGATTATTTTCAAAAACAAAAGTCTCAAAAAGCAAAGGTTAGCTGATATTAAGATGTAAACCGCGATATATAAAATTAATTTACCTGTGAAACTGAAGTGTAAATGTGTTAGTTTATCCAGTTTTTTCTTCAGTGCCTTCAGCACTTTGATCTTATCTGTAGTACAAGTAAACTATATCGTTTTCACCGAGAAATCAATTAAATTCTAAACAAGTTTTCTAATAGAATCATAAACATTTATTGTATCATAGTTTGAAGACTTTTTCTGTTGAAAACGTGTCCGAGTTAAATCGAATTTATATACATGCACAGTGCGTAACTGGAGTGCAGGTAATAGTTCCCAACACTCCAGAGCATGCCCATTGATGTACTCATGTTCTTTTTTTCTTTCTTTTTTTTTTTGGGGGGGTGCTTTTTGTGGAATAACGATAGAAATGCCCACATTCAGAAGCTGGTTCATAGTTTTTTTTTATCTGGGATTTCATATTATTTTCAACAGGGAACGTGCATTTAATTTTGCCTATGGTATGAATATATGATGTAATAGTGTGTGGAACGTGTATGTACGATCCTATCAAGATAGCCTACGAAACGTCACTCATTACATACACAGATGCCCGTTTGTGCCAGAAACAATTTTGCAAAGGAGGGCACCTGAGTTCTTACTCCACCAGTAAAAAACTGAAGAGTCGCCAAAAATGACCTACACAGTTTTGTGTGACGTAATTCCCACTCAATCCAAAAAAACAATCAAATCAAATGAGACATGTGTCATTAACTGTATTTGATTTAAATACGTTATAGATAGCGTTAAATACTTTTATTAGTGTGATTACACTGTTCTCGTTATAGTATAAATTATCACCGATGCATTTATGTTTGCCTTAGAAAATTGAAATTGAAACTGAAATGTCAATGAAAATAATTGTACATGCATATAATATATTTCCGTTTTGTCTAGAAAATGTCCGCTTCGCTGGCGTTTGATTTTTGCAAGACAACGAAATTGCTACCTTGATTATCTTTTATACAGTTTTTCTTCGCTATACTCAAGTTATATAAACATGGTAGGTTATTAGAGTGTTTGAGAAAAAATCAATAGACTTTTTTTTACCCCCGTTTACTCTGTTGTTCCAAAAATGTCCGTTGCGTATTTTAGTTATACCCGATGATTTGATGGTAACCTTCTGTACATGTCTGGGAAAACCAACTTTCATTTTTGCATCAAAAACTAATGTGAAAATGCATTTTCTAGCATAATTGTTGTTAGAGGGTTAGTTAAAGTGTTAAGTTATTGTTATTTAGTTCATAAATATTGTGATTTGTGAGGAAAATTTGTTTACATTTTTTTGGACACAAAATTACCTGTCAGACCTCAGTGTAGCCCCTTTAAGAATTTCAGGAAAAGTATAAAATAAATATTTTAAAACTAAATTAAAGAAAAATCATGACTTTTGATCAACATGTAGTACATTTATGTCTCAGATAAAGAGACAAATCGCCTATCCATTTTGACAGTTATCGTCTGTTTGTGTCGTCGTGAAATTCGCACGTCGTGAAAGCTACGTTTAACCTGCGGTCTGGAGACCGCAGGGTATTGTTACGCGCGTTTAACTTTTTGAGGCATGGAGGAGCACGTCACCTGTTTTCGGTACATGGAGGAGCACGGGATATGTAAAACCTTACATGATTGGTTAATTGAACTTTCAAAAACCTGGCTAAATACCGTTTGCCGGTTTCGTGACGGATTTACCTCTGGGGAATTAGGCAGAATTACATCTAATTAGAACAAAATAACTGTTACGTGATATTTGTAATTTTGTTTAAATATTTTACCGTTTAAGGTTGAAAAACTTGAATAATGTGTTTGAAAATTATCAATGTTTCTTTAATATAAACAATTTATTGTCTGTAAAATTTGAGATACATACTAATTGAAATATTCGATCGTAGTGGCATATGCCATAATAAATAGAGATATTGTCTGCGTAAACTTGTGTGTTTGCTTATTTTTTTGTTCGGAATTATTCATAAAATGGTAGGCCTATTGAATCATTTTCTTAAAAAGAAATAATTGTTTTATGTTCGACCTTCACCGGTCATCAACGGTCACCAGTTTCCAATGACCTTCTTCTATATTGATCGACTATATGTTGTCCCCAAACAATGTTGAAAAATAGTTAAATAAAATATCTTATATCATTTAAAATGTTCCCGCCGGAAACCATTTTACTTGTAAGAATTATGGACCGCCCCGGTCTGTATGCGGTATTTGGACCGGATGACGTCATATTGAATATAGAAGACCGTATGCAAATGAGGTATAATATAATTTATTATCTCTCAATAATAGACTCCAACGAAAATAGAGACTGCTAGTGTCAACTATATATATTTGCTTTGGAATATTGCTCTTAAGGGATCTCCACGATGTCCCATTACAGCCATCACGACACACATATAACGCGAACAGCGTTAAAACGAATTTATGATGGTTAAAAGTCGAACAAAATAAAAGAAAAAAAAAAAGAGAAAAAAAAAAACAACAACAAAAAACAAATGAAACCACGATGTTGAAAAACTCTGCATAATCTCGTATCATCGTCATCGTACTTTCGACCTCTCGCCATAGTAGTTCCGTTGTTTCGTGACCTGGTAGCCTTTGTTCATTTAGTGTTTAGATTCTTGCTCAAGAAATAACGGCTTGCCCCTATCTTGGTTTGTGCCCACACGGTGAGCGATACATAGTTGACTACAGTAAATTCTCTCTATTAAGACCACTAACGGGTCTGACTCAAAGTGGTCTTAATAGTGAACTGGTCTTAATAGTGAATAAGTCACTTTCACAGCAGATGAAGTCCAACTTAACTTAATGTGTACTTTATGCACATGGTAAATGTACTTAATAAAATGAGTAAAAAGAAACACATTTTTTTTAAACAAAAAACATTTTTAATGCATGATAATAATTATGATACATCATTTATATGATGAAAACATTAATTTACGACTTCCCCTTTAGAAGAAAAATATGAGGTATTAATATAGTTATGACTCTCATGATTTATACATTAATTACATATCGAAATAAAGCACACATGAACTGATAATTTGGTGTAATTAGCAATTTTTACCATACCCGCTATACATTGTGATGCACAACAAACAATTTTACATGCTATTTACTTGTTTATCACATCCTAAATACGCTGACAAATTAATCGTTTCTCGCACAATAGCTGCTTAGATTTATTAGCCAGAAGTTGTTTAAACTGATCATGTTGACGCTTGAATGCTAAAGATACATCGTAAAGCAAGCGTCTAATCAATTGATATATTAATGACCTCATCTGACCCGGTGTATTTGTTTACGCCGAAGGGAAGATTACGACAATTAATTGGGGGCAATTAACACCAAGTGATGTCTGGCCATTATGTTGCATGGTCGTAATACAGGTTAATGTTTTGATAAGAAATACACACAAATGTCTGACAGAAGTGGTCGTTATGCCGGATTAGAGACGTGGTCGGTATTCTGGTCATTTTTCTCAATGAATAAAGAAGGCAAATATTTTGTACTTTGAAAAAGTGCCCGTAATAGCGGCGTGGTCCTATTTGTGGCGTGGTCGTTAGGTGGCATTTTACTGTATTTAGACGCGCTAACCACTCGCAATAACAATACTTTATTTATTATATACATGCATAATTTAGTATTATAACATAATGATATGGTTATAAAGATATTTATTTCGTGTACAAGTTATGTTTTTATTTTGACTTTCAAAAGATTTTAAAGAATAATATAACCGTTATAAAATAAGATTCTATTCCAAATATTGGCACCATTGTAACAAAATGTATTTTTTTACCATAATTTATGCGGTGTTGAGGTATAACAATTATGCGATGCAGATGGAAAATGGGAGCAAAACCTTACAAAGCAAAGGTACTGTACATTTATTCTGGTAATATCCATATATACAACACCATAGGAATGAAGTGTTAAAGTACAGCAATAACAAAACGATATATTGACAAACATGTGATTCATGATAATAATGTAAACAACTACACACTTTTACAAGCAACATACAACATATACAAATGTTAAAACAAATCAATGTTTAAAAATTACAAGTTAACGGTTTAAAAATTTAAACAAAAAATAGCGTTAAAATGACAACATGGAAACATTCAATACATTTTTCACCCGAATAACTTGTGCTAGCAATCAGAATCCCAACCATTCAACTTTTCAGTTACATCCAATAACAAGGAGGCAATCATTTAGGGTATGACCATAGCCCTATCTGTAATCATGAGTTATTGTTAATAAATGTGTAAGCAAAAGTTATTTTGTAAAGTCAGTAAAGGATGACTTATACTCATGGATTGAACGGGGATAATAAATTGGATGGGACCAGAAAAAATGTTTTAAAACTTCATAAAGGACAATTCATATTTGTTACAGAAATTGTACACCATATATTAGCCTGCGATCCATTCTGTCACTCTTATGTCCTGTTCGGCTGATCGATATTATCAAAAACACGAACAAGTATGAAATAACGCGTATGTGTTTTATTGTTAAAAAATCATTTTTGGCCGCCAGGCCGCCGGGCCGCTGGGCCGCCAACTTCACAAAAATGACAAAATTAAAAAAAATTCTGAAAGTGATTTTTTCTTTAGATATATCGTTTAAATAACAATAATTATCTTTAAAACTTCATTAAATGCCGTTTTATTGTTAAAAAAAACATTTTTACAACATAAAAATTTTGGGCCGCTAGGCCGCTAGGCCGCTAGGCCGCTGGGCCGCCAACTTCACAAAAATGACAAAATTAAAAAAATCTCTGAAAGTGATTTTTTCTTTAGATATATCGTTTAAATAACAATAATTATCTTTAAAACTTCATTAAATGCCGTTTTATTGTTAAAAAAAAAACATTTTACAACATTAAAATTTTGGGCCCGCTAGGCCGCTAGGCCGCTGGGCCGCCAACTTCACAAAAATGACAAAATTAAAAAAATCTCTGAAAGTGATTTTTTCTTTTAGATATATCGTTTAAATAAACAATAATTATCTTTAAAACTTCATTAAATGCCGTTTTATTGTTAAAAAAAACATTTTTACAACATTAAAATTTTAGGCCGCTAGGCCGCCAGGCCGCTGGACCGCCAACTTCACAAAAAATGACAAATTAAAATAATTTCTGAAAGTGATTTTTTCTTTAGATATATCGTTTAAATAACAATAATTATCTTTAAAACTTCATTAAATGCCGTTTTATTGTAAAAAAAAAAACATTTTTACAACATTAAAATTTTGGGCCGTTAGGCCGCTAGGCCGCTAGGCCGCTGGGCCGCCAACTTCACAAAAATGACAAAATTAAAAAAATCTCTGAAAGTGATTTTTTCTTTAGATATATCGTTTAAATAACAATAATTATTTTTAAAACTTCATTAAATGCCGTTTTATTGTTAAAAAAAACATTTTTTACAACATTAAAATTTTGGGCCGCTAGGCCGCAGGCCGCTGGGCCGCCAACTTCACAAAAATGACAAAATTAAAATAATTTCTGAAAGTGATTTTTTCTTTAGATATATCGTTTAAATAACCATAATTATCTTTAAAACTTCATTAAATGCCGTTTTATTGTTAAAAAAAACATTTTTACAACATAAAAATTTTGGGCCGCTAGGCCGCCAGGCCGCTGGGCCGCCAACTTCACAAAAATGACAAAATTAAAATAATTTCTGAAAGTGATTTTTTCTTTAGATATATCGTTTAAATAACCATAATTATCTTTAAAACTTCATTAAATGCCGTTTTATTGTTAAAAAAAACATTTTTACAACATTAAAATTTTTGGCCGCTAGGCCGCCAACTTCACAAAAATGGCAAAATTAAAAAAATCTCTGAAAGTGATTTTTTCTTTACATATATCATTTAAATAACAATAATTATCTTTAAGACTTCATTAAATGCCGTTTTATTGTTAAAAAAACATTTTTACAACATTAAAATTTTTGGCCGCTAGGCCGCCAGGTCGCTAGGCCGCCAACTTCACGCCGCTAGGCCGCCAACTTCACGCCGCTGGGCCGCCAGGCCGCTAGGCCGCCAACTTCACGCCGCCAGGCCGCTAGGCCGCTAGGCCGCCAACTTCACGCCGCCAGGCCGCTAGGCCGCCAACTTCACACATCTTGAACTTTGCAGTCTAATAGCCAAAAGCTGGCAGTCTAGGAGCCTGGCAGCCTAAAATTGGTGTCATGTTATAAAAAATGGAACGATCAAAATAATAAAATGGCATGTTGGATTTTTCCTAAAATCTACTCGTACAAGGGGCTTCATAATTTACACATTAATTAATCAATACAATATACTTGATCCTGGCAAGTTACATAATTATTGCATAAATTTTTTTCAAATTATTGCCATTTTCAGCAGTTTGATAATGATTATCGTGAACCTAAACCGGCAAGATGGATTTTTTAAAGTACTGTCTATACTTATGGCTTCATAATTTCCACACTTACTTATTTAGAGAGAGTTCATGATATTGCCAAGTTATATAACACTGACATTCATTTTCCCAAGTTATATTCTTTTTTTTTCACTTTGAAAATAGGACCTTGTATGGTTAACTTAATACCTTTAATGGCCGTGTATTTTTTGTGGAGTAAGGGGTCTCTAGTGTCAAGGTCACTGGTGTGAAAATTTTTATAACATTTTCGCTCATTAAGCCTTTATTGTTAAGTTGTATCATAGTTTGGGGACCTTGCTGTTGAAAATGTGTCAGAGTTAAATCGTATACATATACATGCACAGTGCGTTAACTGGAGTGCAGGTATTAGTTACCCGTACTCCAGAGCATGCCTATTGATTGGTTCATTTTGTCCGGGGTTTACATATTGTGACGACAGAGAAAGGGATAGCGATGGAAATATCATATTCAGATGCTCGTTCATTGGTTACTTTTTTGTGGGGTTTCATTTTGTGGTATCAGGGAACGTGTTTTTATGTTTGACTATGATACAAAAGAGAAAGAACATCAGAACACTCGGTAATCAGATTTATACTCGGGGGCTACGCCCCCCTCGTACAATCATATAGCCTCGTGTTTCGATGCTCTTTCTATTACTTAATGTATTTCATGTTTAATACAAACATGCCAAGGGAGGTCCTCTTCCTTTGGGTTTAGTAAGGGGGCCTGTGGGTCAATGCCAAAGTCACCAATGCCAAAAATAGATTTTCACATTTTTACAGGTGCATTAACATTATTCTTTTGAGAGGTGACTTTTATATTTGTAGGAACATAAAATTGAAGTCTTCTCCTTTGGATGGAGTAAGGGTTCAGTTGGGTCAAGGTCGCCAGTTCTAAAAATAGATTTCTACACTTTAACAGCCTTTATTTATTGACAAATGTATTACATATTTGGAAGATAGATAACTTGCATGGTATTCTTCCTTTTGATTGAGGTAGGGATCAATGGGGCATGGTCACAATAATTAAAATAGATTTTAATTTGCAGAGTGAAGTTCACACAAACAGTTTACGCTTTTATCAAATTTGCTTCTCGTATGCGTGTTTTTATTTCCATTTTAACGCCAGAAAGGCAGTGGTTATTCATATTATTGTTGCAATAAATTTAAAAGATGTTTTTCTTACACATCTGTCTTATGTTTTTGTTTTGAAAAATAAAGTTCTTAAAATTATCTTAAAATAGATACTCTATTGTGCGTATGTTTTGTATTTATGGTCATTTGAACTTCACTATGACGTACAGGACATGCGCATTCGGACATGATAAGAAAAAAAGTCAAATCAAACTCGTGAATAAAAATACGATCATAAAATTGGTTACAGATATCTAACTAATATCTTCGTTACATATGTATTATTCATGTCTTGTGTTTTTCGAAAGATGTCAGATTTAATTTCATTGAAATATTTAAAATGAAGCTTACAGATTAAGATTTTCATTACAGCAAAGCAATGATATAAAAAGCCCAATACGGCTAGCTGTCTTCAGCCAAATAGCAAAGCCAATATAAGCTTAACCCATTATTTGTATTCTTAAATTTTTAGCGAAAAAAACACGGCACCCTGCGTTGCCAGGACACGCAACGGAAAATATTATGACGCATATTGGACAATTTGAAACCAGAACTTTAATAGAATTAAAAACACATACAGTATTTTATTCGGATGAGAGCAATTGTAATTAACATACACATATTAGTTACACTGGGACTACTTTTTAAAGAAATATTTTAAAACAAATCTTAATTACAACACAAGTACAATATGATTACATTTTAGCGAAAATAACCGACGACACGCGTGGCCAGGACATCGCAATTAAAATTATTTTGACATATATTTGACAATTGGAAAACAGCAAAATAGAAATGATTAGCTTTGAAAGTTTTAAAGAAATTGATCTTAGAAGAAGCAATTAAGTCAAAAAGGAGCATAACTTCTATGATGAGAAGCCAAAGTGGTAAAATTAATTCAACATTTAAGCATGAAACATAGTTTTTTTTTTTTATTTCTCGATAACAGATCGAAAATAAACCAGTACTCAGTATCTAAGCAGAACTTAGGTGACATCTTCAGAACTTAGGAACCCAAAGTGCGTTGATATGTAGCATATTAACGCACTTTGGGTCGATTTCTCAATTTTGACCAATTTCTCAATTTTGACCCAAAAGTGCGTTTGACCCCAAAGTGCGCTGAGAAGTTAACCGCACTTTGAAGTCGGACCCCCAAAGTGCGTTTGACCCCAAATTGCGGTGTTACAATGCAGAAACCTTTGCTCTCTTGATTAATATAAATACATCCCTCTTTTTGTATCAATAAAGACAGATATTGTTAGAAGTAAAAAAATGTTTAATGTTATGAACTCATTTAACAACATGCTGGAAAAATTAATTCTATATTTTACTGTATAGTTAATGGCGAATTATTATGTGGCAAATCGTTACATTACTATACATGTGACATTCTAAGAGGTAATAATACATTGTTGAGTACAATACTGAATTCTTTTAGACGATTGTCAGACCTCTATTGGACGAGGTAATAGCCGAGTCTGATATAGATTTTTCAGTTGTGTACGAGTCAAATAGAATAAGAACTGTATACATTGTATAATGACCACTTTATTTCACTCCACCATTTTGATATTTTGGCAGAACTTTGTTTTTTTTTCAGGTTCAATAATTTAATGTGAGTTTTTGAACTGAAAATGAATCTAGATGGACTATGAAATGCATGTGATATAGATATTTTGGACTGTGAAAATGAAAACGAGGCCATTTGGGGTATGATATGTATTTGATATAGATATTTTCGACGACGAAGCGATATGGATTTACGATATGCATTTGATGTAGATTTTCTGGCCTCTGAAAAAAAAATGATTTGATCAATAATGATTTCTATAGGAACATTACGTAGCTCAAATTGGTTATATCTTATCTACAGAAAGAAAAAAATGAATGTAACCTTATTTCATGTTCATAGATTTCTAAAAATAATAATGCAAATATCTACATGTATATTTATGTTAGGACAAAATATAATAAATGCATATGGACGTGTTTGTGATTTTAATGACGAAATATGTATGGAAGGTAAAATAAATATTGCATTTTGATTTTAATGCACTGGCGAGGTGTGTATATAAATGGCAGAGTACCATATTTAGAGGGAGTGAAATGTGTTAGAAGTAAAAAAATATATGTGTGTATGTAAAAAAATGTATGTATGTATGTACGTATGTGCGTGCGTACGTACATATGTACTGACATGATAGAAAATTGTTTATACAAATAATACCAAAAATAAGACGATGCAGAATAATGTATTAAACTTAGTTTATATTTTATATCAATCTTAATAAACATTAAAGAATCAATTATGAACAAAAACATATATTTTCAAAACAGACACAGTATTTAGGAATACAACTGTTTGGGTTTTTCTAGCATATATATTTTGAAATGTAAGGAAAGTAATTACGAATTAAATGCATTCAAAGCTTGTAAGAGTAGTGTATCCTGTTTTTTGCATCTTGCTATTTTTTACACCATATTGACAATTTTATATGTGTATATACCATGTGTATATAAAAATGTGACTATGAGCTATATCGGCTGATTGGTCAATTGTGTATTGTGAGATGAAAGAATAAAGCTTCTTCTTTTTCATCTTCTATGGATCTAAAAAGCAGTGAAATGTGCCGACGAAGTTTATGAAATTGTTGAAAAATGAAATAAGCATTGCCTTATTGTATATATCATGTTCGGTGCCTGGTGATTCACGTGAAAATGAAATCGTTTGAAAACAACAAATCATAAAAAAAATACTAGTAATACGAGTATTTATATAATTCGCCAATAAAGTACAGCCGCCACACAAGTTTGAAGTTCCTAGGCCATTGCGTTCTTTAGTACATGTAATTGATCGGAAGCGGTTTGGTATATGGACCAACCGACGGACTGAAATCTGCAAAGCAATATACCCCCACTTAATCGAAGGTGGTGGGTATCAAACAAAAGCAAAAATGAGGACAAAACAAACATGAGGGAAATCTTTTCATTGCTCACAAAATACCCGTTACAGTGAAAAAAACACTGCCGTTTGACGGATCCTTTATCTAAACATGTGGACAATGGCACAAAAGCAATCATTGAGTTGTACAAGGTTTTAGTGATCAAAGTCAATGTTTTTTCTTGACCTTTGACCTACCAACCTAAAAAAACCTCAAAAAAAGGAATCTACTAGTCATAACTAACCTCCACGCTAATTCTTAGGACTGTATAGGGTCATGGTGTTTAAGGGAAGATTTTTCAGTTTTTACTATGTACATGAAGGGGAAACCTATAACCTTTGAGAAAAGCAAATTTTGATGTCTGGGCCATTATTTTAACAACCTTGTACGATGTCCACTAGATGATGTTTCATGCCAAGTTTAAGCCAATGGAGATGGGGAAGAACATTTTAAAGGTTTACAATATAATGTAAAGTAATCATTATTCGAAGGACACTAATTTTCGTAGATAGGTCAATCCACGAATTTAATTCCAAACAAAATATTATTTCGTGGGCTATAAGATTATTTTTTTTGTATTACAGTTTTTTTGCATTTTACATTTTTCAAAAACAGACTTCTTCTAACTTTAAAAACAACCAAACTGTTCTTTTAGACAAAACAAAGATATTTCTTGCCCGCGAAATTGATTTCACAGTATTAGAAGATATATTCCTAATGGAATAGTATCTTTGAAATCTTTTAAAGGTTAATAAGCAAAGACCATTGCTGTGAATAAAATTTAAATGTACATGAAATTGGAAATGTGTGGACAGACAGACAGACAACTAATTTGGTCATCACAACAGCTTGAACTTGATGTCAAGTGGGGCGTCCATGGCCAAGTGATTAAGATCATTGACTTCAAACCACCTGTCCCTCGCCGCTGTGGGTTCGAGACCCGACAGGAACCTTGGATTCTTTCATGTGAGGAAGCTGTAGAGCTAGCTTAAGCAACGTCGGTGGTTCTACTCAGGTGCCCGTTCGTGCCTGAAATAATGCATGAGGGGCACCTGAGGTCTCCCTCCACCAGTAATGTTGGAACGTTGCCATATGACCTATACTGTGTCGGTGTGACGTAAAACCCCTCAAATATGTGTACAAAAATGAAAAACACTGAATAAACCTTTTGACAATTTACTTAATATCAATTTCCTACAAGAGAAAATTTTTAGCTAAAATTGTAAGCATAGTAAAAATATAAACAATTTAATATCCTTGCATGTTTATAACTTTTATCTTTTATTACATGTATGTGATACATTTGTTAGCACTAAGTTATAAACAAAGCTTTTGTAAAGCAAGAAATATCTTCCACTGATATATTTTTTTATATGTTTGTTAACAATGTCTCCAATTCCATGAAAAATAAAATTGTGGCTGTAACAAACACGTGTGTTGCCATGACAATAAAATCAAATAATTTCAATATTGTCTGTATGACAGTAAAGTTCTGGACAAAAAGTACATTTAATACAGCATAATTTCACTTCAGTGTTGTTATATTTTTCTGGTCTTTCTGGATAATTGATTTCAGCACTTTTTAAGTTTGAAAATTGAGACCCACTCAAGCCATTGCTAGGGGACCGTGAGGAATATTGGACTTTTTCATTATCCCTCATGTACAGACTCAATTTTAAAAAGTCTGCAATTTTTATGTAATTTTGCTGATTTAAATGCTTCCGAGAGATCACTTATTATCCAGATATTTCTACATTCATGTAATATTTATGAAAGTTATTTTATAAATATTATCAACAATATCTTCAAAGTATGCCTTTAAACTGTTGTAAAATTGTTTAATTGTGACTGATCATATTTCAGCATACATAATTCATGCGCAATGTTAATAGGAGTTTGAAATTTATTACACAAAGCAGCATACTCCCAGATTCTTGTTAAATTCCATGAAAGTTTTAAGAAACGAATTAAAAAGTAAAATATTGTATAACGTGAAGTGAACAAATAAAGTAATTTACACATTGCAAACAGCACTTGCATGCCACATAAATTACCAAAAAGAGGCCAAAAATATGCAAAATTAGCTCTTACTGTGTAAGTCATACAGTGAAATATGGTCATTAATTGCACATAACATGTAAATTTTTATTTGAATCTTTTTACTTTTCATAAAATCTTAGTACATTTTTTTTCCAAATTTGATTTTCTTGAAATATTTTTATTCATCTGGAGGCATGAGGCTTTATTTTCACAAAGGTTCTTCAACAATATTGATCTTACATTTTGATGTGTTGCTACATCAACCATATTTGTTGATAGCAAATAACTTTGATACTACAATGTATGTTTAATTTGTACATGTGTATATTGCAACTAATAGGTCATGTTCCAGAGTGCATAAGAAAAATATTGAATACTCAATTAAAATATAACTAATATATACAATACACACAAATGTATCTTTATACAAACTAACATTTACATAAATGTACATGAATATTCATAATATCATTATTTGTTTGAACTAATATTTACAGGACTGACTTAAATTCATTAGATATCAATATGATCTAGCATTTAAATAAATGTACATGAATAATCTTAATATGAATAACTGTTGAACTAACATCTAGATAAATGTACATAAATGTTCATAATATGTATATTTGTATGAACTTTTATTTAGACAAATTTGCATGAATATTCATAATATAAATATTTCTTTAAACTAACATTAAGTAAATGTACATGAATATTCATATTTGTATGAACTTACATTTAGATGAATTTATGTACATGAATATTCATATTCACTTAGACATGTATCTTTTATGCATGTACATATTATTTAAAAATGAGCAATTCTCAATTTATCACACACTCTGCCAGTTTTGCCACTCCATAAAAATGGTATTGCACCACATGCATATATATTTTGACAAGACGATTTTTGCATTATACAAAATAGCGTAAAGACACCCTTAAATTTTAGCCTTACACTATATGCGCTTCAATGTAAAAGTGATTCTTTTTCACTGTAACAGTTTTTATTTTGGGTACCGTATGTGATAAATAGAATATTATATTTGTGTAGATTCAACAATAAATTTATTGATATCAAAATCAATAAATCAATATCATGCTTGCCAGAGGCTCGCATAATATCATTTTACTCAACTTGTTCAATAAATTTAGTATTAAATGTACACTCATTCAATATCCTCTATTTACTCTTTTGGAAAACAATGTATGAAAATATTCCAAGTAGACTGAGTCACTAACTCTACATTTACACAAGTCACAAACTGTTATTTATATACAATGACTTATAGATACATGTATACCTATAACTTATTTTGTAATATTACCTCTCTCAGATCAACAGTTATACCATGTATTTCACAGTTTTACAATACTACATGTTTATGAGCCACTCAACTTCTTGCAATTAATACAAATGTCTCTTACAATGCCTATATTTGTATAAGTCCAATATTGATTCTTAAATGACGTTTTTTGTTTTCCTTCAGTTAATTATGGAAGAAAACTAATGAAATGTCAAGACAACGAAAAATCTGGCGTTAGTGTAAGTGAGAAATAATTTTAGCATTATTATTATGAAAAGAAAACGTTATAAGGACAGAAAATATCAATAAAAATGAGTCATAATTGTTGCTGTATACAGCTTTTAAAACTATTTTATCTATTTTATGGAGGGAGAAAAAAAAGTTTTATATATATGTAGTCCCTTTTTTTTTATTTTCTTTGTGTTAAGTGACAATTTCATGAGGAGACTGTTAGAATTTGGTATAGCTAATGGTGCATCCTTCATTTGCTTGTTTTAAACCATGCAATCCTACTTCCGTCTAAGTGGAATTTAACACAAATGCACTTCAAACATCATAAATATATGATATACCAAAGTAACCTTGATATTATTTTCAGAAAAACAAATTCAGATTTACTTCAGAAAAAAAAAGATTTATTTAAATCTCTCTATTTCAGAAAAAAAAAATCAGGACAAGATTTATTTCAGAAAAAAATTATTCAAAAAAAGATTTATTTCAAAAAAAAAATATTCAGAAAAAGATTTATTTCAGAAAAAAAATATTCAGAAAAAGATTTATTTCAGAAAAAAAATCAGAAAAAGATTTATTTCAGAAAAAAAACTCAGGACAAGATTTATTTCAGAAAAAAATTATTCAGAAAAAAATATTTTCTTCAGTAAAAAAAGAATAAAAAAAAGAAGATTTATTTCAGAAAAGAATTATTCATAAAACGATTTATTTCTATGCCTCTTCAACAGACATCTTGTTTGCTAATTTATTACTTGTAACATAATTATGCAATACCACAGTTGAGTTCAGTCAACTCATAACATGTTTTTTTGGTCACTGTATCCCCCTGAAGACAATGATGATTGATGATAATATCTGATGATAACTGATGACTATGAATATACTATGACCAGAACAGTATACTAAATGCCATGGCAACACAGCACACTGCAACATATGGACTTTTTCTTTCACCTGAAGCAAAAAATATAAACATTGCTCAAGTACATGTATAAATAACATGCTGATAATTTAGATAAAACATACATTGAATTTGAACAAAGATTGCCACAGTTTAATGGAGATAACAGCTTTTTTTTTATAAAGATCTATACCAGGTTATAAATACAATTACCATTTAAAGCAGCATGCCTCCAGATGATCATTCTAATTTTAATGAAAATTTTGAAAATGTATTTTAAAGTAAAATATTGTGAAGTGAACATAGAAAGTAATTCACACATTGCAAATTGTGCTTACAATCCACAAAATTACCCCAAAAATAGGCCAAAATATGCAAAAATAGCCCTTACTGCATTAGTAACAGTACAATAGAATTGTGGTGATAAATACTGCAAAATCAGTCATTAATTGCACATAACATGTAAATTATTACTTGAATTTTTTTCCTTTTCTAAAAATCATAGTACATATTTCTCTAGTTTGATTCCTTTGAAATATTTTGGCTCATTTGGAGCCATGCAACTTTAATACAGAAAAACATTATTATAACATATTATTAAGAAACTCATCTTTACTTATAATGGTAATCATTTTGTTACATGTGATAGAGTTGCTATACATTCTGTCTTGAACATTCAGTTTTCCATAATATATATAATTATGTATAACAAAAAATCATAAAAGAAAATTGTCCAACTTGATCTTATAAGTTTAAAATTATTTTAGTTGGAAGTCTTAATATTATACTCTCAAATTACATGTACAAAAAGTTTATTGACTAGTGTAAATTACTTTTAAATGAAACACTTCTGTATTTAGATAAATTTATTGTATACATTATGCCTACCTATTCTTGCACATTTCCAGAATATTCCTAATAACCTGAAATATAACATGAGACAATGATGGAACATTATTGTTACAAAATATGAACATAATTATTAAATCAATAATGAATGAAACCCACACACCTGACCTTTATACATTGGCAACACTTATACATGTTAATGGAATAAGAGAAATGCAGAAATTGGGAAAATGCAGAAATTGGGAAAATGAATAAATTGGGAAATAAAGGAATTGGGGGGAAATGCTGGAATTGGGATTTTACAGAAATTGAGCAAATGCAGTAATTGGGAAAATGCAATTGCAAATTGTTTCCATCGGGAATTTCTAGGACTGTCATTGATGGAAAATTTTGTAATGATATATAGAGAGATAAATATTGACAATTTTTCAATATATTGACTTTGACAGAAGATACAAATTAAATACATTTAAACGTGTGTTATAAATCGGGATCATGGTGTTATGCATGTTTGTATTAGACATTACAAATACTACAATCTAACAGAAAAGTTTTTTTTCTTTCTTTTTTTTTGTCACTGACATTTGAAAACAGAGTTTAAAGTTCAAGTTAGCCAAGAAAACTGGAAAAAAATGACTTCTCTTATTAGGCAATAAAGAGAGGTATACAAATTTTAGCTTGTATCTATATTTGAAAGTGTGTATCAATATTGTATCAGATGATGGATATCAATGATATATAGATATTGCGATATTCAATGACAGTCCTAGGAATTTCAAAATATATGGATTGTAATCTTTTAGTTATTATGCTACTGTATCAAACACCAGAGGAAAAACCCATATTTTTGTGAACAGAACTGAATTAAAATTTCATATTTAAACTTGACAGTTAAGGTCATTTACAGATCAAGGTCATTATAACACAGATCAATTTATATGTCAATGTTCACGTCATAACAGTTGCTTTTTCAAAGAAGGACTCACATCCATTCATAACAAATTTAAAGCAATATGAGCAAAATTCAACTACTTGACCATGATGGTCAAGGTCACTTTAAGGTCAATATTAAATATGAATAGTTCAACGTGTAGGTGTGGCAATCAGAGTTGTTTTTTTGTACAATAATTATACCCTTAAAAATACATGTATAACAAAGTTAAAGCAATAAGAACATAATTCAATAACTTGACATATGATAGTAAAGGTCACTTTAAGGTCAATTTAGGCTAAACTTGAATAAATGAACATGTTGGTGTGGTAACAGTGTTGTTTTTTGTACAAGAGTTTAAAAAATATACATTGTAACAAAGTTACCACAGACAAAATTCAATAATTTGACCTTAAACACAATTCAACATTTTGGTTTGACATAAGTATTGTTTTTTTTTCAAGTTTAAGCTGGTATAAGTCAAATTGGAAATAACATACAAAAGTTATGAAAGCTTCAGAATCTGCAGTTGTTAGCATTAAAGGCCCATTATGCCTGAGAAATGCTATAATTTTTATTTATCAAAAAGTAAATTCTCTCTTTGGTATTTGGTAACTGTTTCCAAAGATACACTCCTTTGCCATATACATGTACAAAATACATAAAAAATCCTTTGGTTATTTTGCTCTGTTTGCAAATGGTATACTTAGTGAATTAATATTTTGTACGGAAGTGACATACTATTCTGTTACAGTTTACATTTTGCTACCTTTTCGACACATGACTGCATGTTCAGCGCTACTTTTTTCAGTTGTTTAACAATTTCTCTTTATCCACTATTAAAACATTAAATTATCAAACACATGTTTGGCATTTCTAAAGAATTACAAAAATATGGATTTCTGAGTCATAGTGTTCATTAAATCACAGTGGGAGCAATCTCAGTTCTCCGGATAGCAGCTTTGTTAGCGAGATGAATGCCAATGACGTCCAAGGTTTCTATCGTGCTACAATGCTATATGTAGTAAAGAATTACTCAGTGAAATGAAAGGAACAGAAGAAGTAAAGTTGTTAGTAAATGTGTAGTTAAATTTAGTAAACATGCCTCGGTGAATTTGGTTCCTTATTAATACCCTCACCCGCCACATTAACTTTTTGTAAAATAAGTGGTCTAATGCAAAACTTTAACTCAACCTATATTTTATGATGTTTCTATGGTGTACCAATAATTATCACAATTAATTGCCTTGTTAATAATAGAGTGTAATCATCTGTTAATCATTATCTTTGTAAAAACAAGAAAAATTGTGAGGACACCATTTTTCTATTTTAAGTAACAGTGACTTTGACCTTAAACCTTGGTGTCCAACTGCAATCCTAAGCTAGGTCTGTCCATAAAATTTTCTATATGCCAAGTTTCATTACAATATTTCATTTCTCCATCTAGTTATCTCCCAAGACAATTTTTCTATTTTTAGTAATAGTGACCTTCACCTTAAACCTATGGGGTCCATCAACAATCACATTAGCTACCTTGATCTTCATAAATCTTGCTATATACCATGTTCAATTACAATATCTCATTCCTAACTCTAGTATTTGTCCAGAAATCATTTTTCTATTCTTAATAACAGTGACCTTGAGTTGACCCAAGGGGATCCAAAAGCAATTAAATTTGGGTCTTCATATAAACTTGTTATAAATTATAACAAGTTTGATAACAAAATCTCATTCCTAACACTAGTTATTGTCCAGAAACCATTTTTCTAATTTTAGAAACAGTGACCTGGACCTTGATCCCTGAAAAGCAATCCCAACCTGGGTTTCAACATAAGCTTGCTACATGTACATCCCAAATTTGAATACATTAAATCGTTTTAAACTGAAGTGGACAGACAAACTGGACATGTACATTTGTACTTCTTATTTGTCAATATAAATGTTTTAAATTGTTTAGTTCAAATATATTCTTGTACATGTATATTTATTTGATGCATATTTACACCCATACATGAAATGACCAGTGCTTAAATAATTCACTGTTTCTTAATTCTATATGAAAATGGCATGCTGAACATGTGAATGTAGGAAAAGCCCCACATGTCAAAACCCCACACTTCAAAATTTTATAGAGTGGACAAAACACCACAGTGGACAAAACCCCACACCTTTAATTTTATAGAGTGGACATTCATTACCTTCAAACTGAAAAGGCAAAAATCAATCCTTTATTTCAACAGTGAGCAATACAATTAAGTAATTTGCACTTACCCTTCCTTGTTTTTGTCAAGAAGACTTGGCGCTATGGACCGTATATAAGCACATGTACATATCAATAGTAACACAACTGTCAGAAGACTTTGGAAATTGAAGATAGCCGACTGTGAATGTAAAAAAATTATACATCAACATATTGTGCTATATTTAAAACATAAAATGCAGCTACACTTTGGAGAAGGGTATGTTTTATTTTTATTTTTTTATTTTTATGCACCTGAACTCCTGAATTCTTACAAGGTGACATTATACAAACCCAAGAGTGAATGGTGATTGGTGATTGCTTAAATAAAATAAAATTAATTCTATTTTTGTCATTTTGGTTTTCAATTTTAAGATAAAACTTAATGTCACCCAAGTAATCAATAACCCCGAGTAATCTATAAATACATGTATCCTTCTGAAATTATCAGTTTAGACAGTCTTTTCATATTTTCAGCAGTTAATATATTTTATTCTAAACATTTGTTTTTATCAATAATTGTTCAATCGCCATTAAAATTTCCAATCTTTTGAAATATACAACTAATTTATCTCTGCTTGACAGTGAAAAAAATGAGGATAAATCATAATCAGAATACTGAAAATATTCATGCTAGAGCTAAGAATCTTGTCACACATGATGTGGGTGATGGTAAGGAACATATATTTGAAGTTTGAAGTAGATACCTTTAGAAACAAAGAAATTGTAATAAAAGATAACATTAAAAAAAAAAATATATTTAAATTCATAAGGAGATAAGTTCATGGGGAGATAATTCTGGAAATACTGCTACTAGAGTTATGAACCTTGTCACATAAGATGTGGTTGATGATAAGGAACATACATTTGAAGTCTGAAGTTTATACCTTTTTGGCTTAAGAATTACAGAAGTTATATTGCTGTCCAAAAAAAACTTTAATCTGAAATTTGGACAGCTCTTCACTAAGTGGAGCTAAAAATGTCAATGATGACCGGCCCCCTGCTAGAATGATCAAGTTTTCTCTCTCTTGCCAGTTTCTTCTTCAACCCTGACTGTTCTCCCACAATTTTGAAATAAATATGCAAACAGTTCTACCACATAAAAATTTCTTTGTGATTGATATTATCAATTAAGTCAACAAAAATATTCTAAATAATCCCACTAATTTTTTTTTTTTAATTAATTGATATATTTCTATACTGTTTACATGTAACAACTTTTTCAGGTACTTTAATCCATTTGTGAGAGATTAAGGTTGTTGGGTGTTTGTTAGTTGATAAACACCTGTTATTATGTGTAGAGCTAAATTAATCAACTACGGTCATTTGTTTAAATAGCTAACTAAAAAAGTAAAAGTTTAAAGATTTAGCTCTGGAATGTTTAAAAAATATCAACTATTTTGTTACCATAAATACATAAATTAAAGAAAAATGTATAGATCTACAATGAATTTTACAATGCAATTGATGTAAAACTATAGCAATAATATCAATTAAATTAAATGTTCTGAATGATAAATCCTATTGTGTAGGAATTATTCTGCTGAAATTTATATCAATTATCTTATAACTAACTTACGGTACCCATTTGTTTAATATTACAAAGAATCTTTTAATTTATAATAAAAATGATCATTCCATTAATGGAGAGGAACAATCTGCAAATCAGGACTTTTTCCCCTAATCCCACGGGTCGGAATATTGGAATTTGGCCCCATTCCCAATCCAAATTTTTTTTTCTCAATCTAGAAGTCGGCATTTTGAATTTTGGTGTCGCGAAATAGCCTTACAGAATATATTCATGCTTTGTGAATAAAAACAGGATTTTCAATTGATATCAGTTTTACATTTGTACAAATTTTAGCCTGTCTTTGTATTTTTGATATGACAGAAAAAGCTGAACAGTTTAAGTAAGATTTATTTAGATTTATTTTAACAATTGTAACACCTTGAATGCTACCACTTTTCCCAAAATGGCAAATTTCACTTTTTTCCCAAATTTGAAAAATTTACGACACAAATTTCCCAAATTTGCCATGTGGCGTTTTCTCAAAATACATATTAAGAGAAAAAAAGGACTGCAAATAGGCTATTGCACATAATTATGCAGAAAGTTCTCTTTTAAAATAGGGGCGAACAGTCAGGAAAAAAACTTCTTGGGAGGAACTTGGTAAGGGGGTGGACTGCAAAGGTGACCTATTTCACTAAATGATATTATACCAGTGATTAATCTAGAAATTCCTTACAATGAGTCGGATAAATGAGTTCTGTAGCAAAATCAATGAGTCACATAGTAAATATAGATACTTCTTAGCAGAAATTATTTTTAATAGCAGATCCTTGACATGATTTGCATGTTTTTATAACAAGGGATTAAGTAATTAAATAAGTGTATAAAAAAGTTATTTTTGGTACTAATATTAATTGCAGGCAAAACAATTTTTATTGGCTGCTCAAAAATCTAATTTGCATAATTTATATTTTCTTACTACGTATGTCTAATAGTGTGCATTATCCATTTTAATTGTTCGTAATTTGCACAAAATGTCCCTGCCACACTGTATACTGACGACTTTTATTGCTCCTTGTATGCCTCTGTGTAGAAAGCATACACAGACAGACCTTTTGATCATGAAAAAAGTCATGCACAATATTTCCCTGATTGGTTAATCACTCTGTCAAATATTTTGATGACGTAATAGACATCTTTTTTTTTTTACACTCCGCGTGAACTTCAGTGACCTTAGGGGAAATCAATTTGCACACCTGTCAGATTATACTGTAACTTACAGCATTTTTTAAAAAGCAACACTTTTTTTCAGTTACCGATAATTATTTTAAATATTAAGTAGATCTACTATTTTTTGTTTGCTTTATTGGAATAAATTTACGGTAGTAGAAATGCGGTAGTAGAAAGGCGTATCTGTGTGGGAAAGGGATTAGGTAAGTAGATAACTTGGAAAAATGCTGTAGGGAAATGGATAAACTCAAGAATATGAGTAATTACAGGGGAATCGGTAACCTGTTGCTGTTGGTACCAGTTTTGTCTGGATGACTAAATAACATATAATATAAGTCTGGCAAAGATTTTATATGCGCCCTTAAAATTGGCCCTTTGCTGACGATTTTCCTGTGCCATTCTCATTTTTTTAGCGCCAATGGCGCAGGGAGATCTCTGCCTCAACCTCGTTTTATATTTCACCATTGTAGGCGATTCGCTCTCATGTAAAATGGATGCTCTGACTGGCTAATGCCGATAATGGCGGTTACCGATCACAAGCAACAATTGTTTGGGATTTAAAGCAAATGGGGGATGAGTCTTGCACCTGTATTAATAGGAAATTAAATTATTCAACTGAAGAAATTGATAAATTATTCAACTGATGAAATTAAAGTAATCAAACTGTTCATAGAAATCACTCATCATGATATTTTGGATTATAAACTACCAGATTTGCACAAATTTTGAAACTGTGCGTCTTTTTCGATTTATATGCGTATTTTACGCAAGACGCACATCTAGATTAATTACAGAGTCAGATGTTTGCTGAAGGTTGTCAAAATATTTTGACATGCAAATGCTAGTTTGTTCTGGTCAGAATCTCGCTTTTGTTCTGGGTCAGAATCTCGCATAAAGAGAAAATATTGCCCATACTGAGTACACAAAATAGCACATCTCAATGTGCAATACAATTAGTTGGCTAAATGCGACCGTCAAGTATATTAGAAATACTGGCGCACAAGTTGTTTGGCTGATTCCGTTTGGCTAATAAAGGGTACACATCCGAGCTCTAGTACACTTGACGATCTTTTTAGTAGTTCTTACAGATAAATGAAGCTTTCTTAAAATACTGTAATGTAAAATGAAAACTGCTGATTTTGATTAAAAAACTGACTGTTAAAGGGCAAAATTGAACAAGATAAGAATGAAATGGTATTCTTAAAAAATATTTACCATTTTGACGTGTTGATCAGTCGGAATTTGTTACCTATCATTACATTGGACGGAATGAATATATTCAACCAATGGAATAATCTGTAACAGTTGTAAAATACAGGCGGTGCGAGTGTGGATTTTATCCCTATCGGAAGGCCCGTAAGTTTGAGCGATGATCCTTCAAAGAATACATACTCGTGAATAAACAAACATGGACAACATAGCTTTTTCTTTAGCGCTAATTGATTGAAAAATCTGTTGCGCCATGTTATGATACAAGGAACTCTCTTTATATTTGATGCCATCCCATTTAATTTTTCATCCGGTGAATACATACAATCCTACTAGTGCATATTGTTCGCCCACAAATTATGTATTTTCTTTCTTTGCAGAGCTGCTACTGGGATGAATGACTGTGAGTTTATCCGAGTTGTAACTAAGGAGAACGAGGAATGTTTCTTACTTACAAAGTTGAAGAATGGTGGACAGGAGGGATTTGATCTTACACTTTGCTGTGATGGCACAGTTTGGACTGGTTCAGGTTAGTTATATGGACGTGAGTCACGTACGACTAGCCAGGACACACTGTATTGGCTAGATGTACGGCACTTTTCAAAATTATATGAAAGTCGAAAATGCATATGTTATTTTATGACTTTAAGCGAGGATTTTAACCAAGAAACAGCAATTGTCTTTGTATGTTTACTTTTTAAGAGATTAATCGCCTTGTTGGCTACAGTAAAGAAAGTACGAATATATATTTTTGTCATCTCGAGACGCCGAGAAAAAATAGCTTTTAGTTGTAGATTTAAAATAACATCAATTGAAATAATTTGCAAAATTTTGATAATAATCCTTTTTTGTCTCATTATGTTTAATTTTCAAATTGAAAAAAAGGAACCGAAAATAATTGTTGTTGGGCTCTGATAATTGCGTCAAATTGGTCAATTACCGACGGTATAGAAGTCTGTCCATCATTAACTTGATTAAGGAAAGTTTGCATGTTCCGTGGAACGCATTCTAAAATTCTATTGTCAGTCCCTAGGTAGGCTTTAATTAAGGTCAATTAATTGATTGTGCTGTTATGTCCGATATTTATCTACTGTATTTGAAAATTATTAAATTATTTTTGCTTTTCGTCGGGTTTTTTTTCAGTATTCATTTTATTTATAAATTTCTTTCTTTCCTTCTTTCCCTTCGATCATTATTTATTCGATTCATGTGCTTAATTAACAATTCATCTTTCATACAAATAAAACAACAGATCATAAGCATGAAAATCAAGTACCTCATAACTATAATAACATAACTTTGACACTTTTATCAAAATAGATTATACAACGCTTGTTCGTATTCATTTTTTTAAAAAATGGCAGAGCATCTTTATTAAAGTGAATACACTAGGACAAATGCGAGATTTGATTAAAATCCTAGTTTAAAGACACAAAATATCACATGCATTTTCGACTTCCATATAATTTTGAAAAGTGCCGTACGGCTAGTAGAGGTGTAACGATTCATCGATGCATCGCGATCTGTCTTGTCCCCGATGTATGCATCGTAATGAAATTACAAATTCCAATATATTGCGATGCAATACATATTTCACCTCCCGATGTATCGATACAGCGGGAAGGTATCGCAATACACTAACAATATCTTCCAGGAATATAAGGACAAAACATAGTTTTTGAAAGACTGAAGAAAGAAAAATAGCTCGGATAAAAACAATAAACAAGCGCGACTATTATCATACCATCGTTGTCATCTCGTTTCCCCATGTCCGCAATCATTTAACGGTTACTAACCAAGTTTTATCAATTCCATGTAAATGGGCTGGTGTTCTTTGAACTTGTTTATAATAAAAACATAATTAGAGATCTGTGCGATTTCAAGAAAAAACAACCTACAAACATGAATTTGTAATTTTATTTTGTAGCACTAAAATAGTGATGATGACAACATCCCCATGTGATATTCGTCACGTATTTATACTTTCATTTCCGTTGACATCATTTTCCCGTAAAAAAACAAGAAAGCAAACAAACAAACAGAAAACATGAAGACTGCAAAATATGTAGACGGGGAAATTACAGTCAATCCTCCTTGGTCATATAAGTCACGAGTTTTGGGAAATTGTAGTTTTTGGGGAACCATCAGACAGTGTTGTATAATGTGGAAGACCGGACGCGGAGTGTTTGCAAAATTTGCAAACTCAAAATAAAATACTCTGGGGTTGAGCACAAATCTTTCGAGAAAACTGAGACTGAAACTTATAAACTGTCATTTTCACAGTTGTTGACCTAAATGTAGATCACTTGTTACTATTTTTTTTCACAAGAAAAATCTTTAGTGGTGTATTGTAAGACTGAAATTGTTAAACTGCCATATTTACAGTGGTGGACTTTAGTGTTAGAATAGCAAGTAGATATCAATTTGCTGTTATGGTTTAATTAAAAATACCTTTAATCCTCAAGTAATCAGAAAAGTAAATTGTTAAAAGATCAAAATTGGAAACCAAGTTATAACAACAAGTTAAAGAGTTTATTTTTTTGTTATTGTAATTAAAGTTTTATATTGTATTCATAATTATGCTGTAAACAAATGGCCAATTTTTTATATACTAAGTCTTAAGTCAGTATCGTGATACGTATCGCATCGCAACATAAGAATCGCAATATGCATCGCATTTCTTCAAAGTATGCAATACATATCGTGAATCGCATCGTTTTGAAAAACAAATATCGTGATATGTATCGTGACAGAAAAAAATGGCAATGCACAGCCCTAACGGCTAGCCAATACAGTGTGTCCTGGCTAGTCGTACGTGACTCACAATAAAGCAGAATAACTTCAATAGGACGATACATTTTGATATTTTTACTCTTGAGGCATGCTGCTAAAAATTAAAGTTGATCATGCACCAAAGTAAAAAATGAATGACTTTTGAATAATAAAATTCACTGTCACATCTTAAAATTATGTTCGAAATCCTTAAATCATAACATAAGTATATTTGTATCATATCACTTTCTAGCACACAGAGCAGTTACCTGATTGGGTCTAGGAAATATAGACATGTATATATATCTACAATGGTTTTTAATGAAAATTATGCAATTGCAAAAAATTAAATGCATGAAGTTTTGTATGCAATGTTTTAACTTCTTAGTGGGTAGTGAAGATTTGATCATTTAAAGTTCTAATAATGTTTGTAATGATGCACTTTTCAAACACATCATCAGATGAACAGATTTTAATAGATTAACTGATTAATGCAATAAAAGTATATTACCCAAAGGTCCCTGGATTGCAGTCCAGTATGCTAACCACTACACCACAGCTGACGTTGGGTTTTCTTTGTGCTAATTGACCTGATATATTTACATTATTTTTAACTTTATTGTGATGTCATCGTTTTTATTTAGATAGTGGCATGCAAGCTAATTTAAGGTACTTTTACCCTAGTTTGCAGACTTAGTCACCAGGGCCAAAACACCATTTTTGGGGAGGGACCTCTGCCTTTTTCTTGGGGGAAAATATGCGTGATTTTGGCATACTTTTGGAAAAGGGGACTCAAATTTAACACAAACTTTTAACAAGTTCTTCAAAATAGAAAAAAAAGCACTGGGAAATACTAATAAGGCAGTAATAATTTAAAGACCTTAATTCAACACCATCATTTAATTTTGTACTGAATTCTATGGGAAATTTCAAAAGACTTAGGAATTTTGAGGACCAAACTAGGGAAAAAAGAGGCTAGTTTGGTTGAGGAAGCAGCCTTTATTCGGCCTCTACAAAGAAGTTTTTTTTGGCCCTGGACTATGTTTTTTTCTTATTGTAAATGTCTTATAAATTGAAAACAAATTTATTTATTATTGTGCAAGGCCACTGGCACTAACACCCATGAATGAATATAAATTATACACATAAATATCACACTAAAAATTAGCACAGTGTGCTTACAATGTAAATTTAAATTGATAAAGCTCAAAAATAATTATTAAGTAAACAAAAATATTATATAAAAAGGGATCAGTAACTTTTAATCCAGTTAATACAAAAAATAATAAATTGATAAACATGTTTATTATGAAAATAAAATTTTGTATAGTTGATATGTATACAATTAATTTATTTACATAAGTTGTCCTCACGCATATAAAGCTTCATATTTCAGTGTCTGCTGACGACCTTGACACATTATGCTCCCGTCTTAAGATCCAGTTTAACAAATATGTAAAGGAAACCCTGAAGGCCCTGACAAACAATGGTGAGAGTAAACACTCGTTCCAGTATGAACTGAAGAGAAGTAAAGACAGTGCTCAATTTTCATGGAAGAAGCACGTCGAGGATGAAAATATAACTGTAAGAACCCATCAATATATTATACATTTTACTCCTTGCATATCATTTATTTCCTTGGTTTAAAAGAGTGAGGAGTGACATATGATTTTTAATCGTTTAACCCTTAAAGCTGTATGCCTCCAAATGATATAAAAATATTTTAAGAGAAAGAAGTTCTAAGATTTATAAGAAAAGTAAAAAGGTTCAGGATTCAAGTAATAATTTACATGTTATGTGCAATTTATGACTGTTTTACAGTATTGATTTGGCTGTATTAATCACCATATTTCTGCTCAAGTTTGTTTCTATTAAAATATTTTGACTCATGTTTTTCAAAGCTTTGGTAGACTTATTTGAACCATTAATCACCCAGCAGCAAAGATTAAACAAGTGCAAACCAATATCAGTGGGCACATCAGTATCATCTGATCATGGTCTGTTCTGTTTTCAATTTTCATTTTCCCTAAAGATGATGAATGGTTTAATCCATAATATCCATTAATATCCAAGATGGACAAGTCCATTTAAGATATTTAGTTTGGTTAGGGTTTAATCTTAACTCCCAATTTGTTACATTAGTTTCAGCTCGGTAGTGCCATGTTGAAGTCTCGTGTTGACTCCCCGCAGATGATCACGCAGATTTACAATCACTGTATCGAGAATATAGGGGAGTTGAAGACAAGAATACACAATCTTGAAACAGACAATCAGCGTCTGTCCCAGGAACGTATCAATGCTCTCAAGGTCTGTTTGCTAAAACTCTTTGTATTATTACATGTATTCAGGGATGGCAAAATCATTTGTCCGTATTGCCCAGGTTGTCCCACAGTTTGTACGGAAAAGTAGGAATTTCCAAGAATATGCTTTATGAATATAAATATCATATAGACAAGTTAAGAAATGCTTCAGATAAAAAGAGACAAGTTAGTCAAAATCAGAATTAACCGGCCCTTATATTGTAATGATAATTATCACTTTATCTTGGCAGCACAATTTGAGCCAGGCCAGCATGGACTGAGTCCGTTTAATTAATTTGATTCCTTTTCACATGTAATGGACTGTACCCAAAGTAAAGCAGGACAAGTACATGTTTAAATTGATACAAATTCATATATGTAGATGTTAAGTTAATTGCTAGCTTTCACCTTAACACTTTTATTGCTTTCACCAAATCTAAAAGGTTTCTTAAATTATCACATGAACGTTTACATAGATATTGCAAAAGAATGTATCTAATATGTTTCAGTGCTTTTTATGGCTGATGCCCAAATGTTATTTACCCTATTATTTATTTCCTTATAGGTTAAGTATACACATTTCACCTTTTGCTATAAAAGTTTCAGATTAATTTAGAACTGGAATAGTATATCAAGAATGCAATGTGTAAATGTATGTTTGTATGTATACATGTAGATTATTATTACCTATTTAAACTGCTTTTTCAGAGACTGGAGAAGTGTGTTGTAGCCAAGGAAGAGCTTGAAAATGACCTGTATTCAAAGGTAGGTTAATATCAAACGTTCTCATTTAATTAAGTTGAATTCATTATATACCATATTGGTATTGAATATATTGTTGACATGAGAAAGTATTCATGTATACATAATGCATATATGTACAAAGAATGGACTAGATGTACAAAGAATGGACTAGATGTTTACAAAGAATGGACTAGATGTTTACTTTTTTACTGTATATAATTGTTAACCCTGAATCTGGTGAATATTTAAAATAGACTTGTCCAGTTACCATTTTGGGACTGTTCACTTACCTTTTGGGGGGATATCAGGATCTAAAGGTTGATTGGTCAGCTAGTAGTTTAGTGCCTGGTTAGACTGCATCTGCATGGGTGTGCAGGTTGGACTGGCTCTATACTGAAAGCAAGGGCTAATTATGCTCCCCGAAAAATTTCGGGGGAGCATATAGTTGTCGGGTTGTCAGTCTGTCCGTACGTACGTCCCGAATTCAGTTTCCAATCAATAACTAAAGAACGCTTAGGCCTAGGAACTTGGTATGGTGATTGGTCAGGACCAGCAGATGAACCCTATTGATTTTGGGGTCAAGGGGTGAAAGGTCAAGGTCACAATGACCTTTGTAGGTAAAAACGGTTTCCGATCAATAACTAAAGAACGCTTAGGCCTAGGAACTTCAAACTTGGTATGGTGATTGGTCATGACCAGCAGATGACTCCTATTGATTTTGGGGTCATAGGTCAAGGTCACATTGACCTTGTAGGTAAAAACAGTTTCCGATCAATTACTAAAGAAGGCTTAGGCCTAGGAACTTCAAACTTGGTATGTTGATTGGTCATTGGAGCATATAGTCGTTGGGTTGTTTGTCCGTCAGTCCGTCCGTCCATACGTACGTACGTCCCGAATGTGAGTCCGGCCCATAACTTTGTTATTTGAAGTCGGATTTTAAAACTATTTCACAGAAATGATCACCATATTGAGACAATGTGTCGTGTACAACATTTGGGTTGTTTTTACACTTTCAACTTTGTCTGTGACATAACTTTGACACTACAAGAGGTATATCTTCCTGTGTCCAAAACCTATTCGGGGAGCATCACCCGGTTCAACCGGCTCTTGTCTATTTCTGATCGGGCAAAGTGAAAGTTGAGGCAATTCTTTGTTGTGGCAATGTCTGTTTTAATCTGATGAAATTGATTACTGGATTGTCAAAATGAAAGAATCTGTTTTGGAAATGTTACTGCTAAATAAATTGAGGTTGATGCTGTAATAGATAATATAGGCTTTGCCTTGATCTAAGTTTGATCCAATAAGAAATAATTGTCAATCAAAAAGAACATGGCTTCTTGGGTCTTTGTCAGAATCAATCATTATATTTGTATACAGACAGGTCATTTGTTCTCTCCTTGTCTTATTTACCAGGTTTTCTGAAAGAAATCACTTGTTTATTAGATTGGTGAATGTGGGTTTGCATGCAAGTTTCAACAAAATTTTCACAGAACTGTCCTCATCAAGTGTCCTGGTGCCTATTTTTCAGACTTTTGTGATATAATAATTTTAGTGAAATCATGGCTTTGTTGTTTAAATACACTTTTGTTTACAAAGCTTTTCATGTTATTGAAAGGATTATGATCATTTGTAATAGGTGAAAAACCTGTTTTTTTCGACCATTCCTGGCACTTGTTTTGACTAACTTTCACAGAGACCATCCTTAAGTAACTCTCTAACAAACATAATATTTCAAATAACAACAACAGGAAATTTATCAATATCTTCTAGTAAGAATGTTATACAAATATTTGTTTTGAACTGGGATTGTGATATTAGCAACCAACTTGTATGAAGGTTCATGAAGTTTTGTTTTACTTAGAGCTTCCTTATTATACATCTGCCTTTTAGGGGATAGTTTATTGTTTGTCTGTATATGACTCAAATAGAATTGTGACAGTATATAAGCCGTGTCATGACAAAACCAACATAATGGGTTTGCGACCAGCATGGATTCAGACCAGCCAGCGCATCGCGCAGTCTGATCAGGATCCATGCTGTTCGCTATCAGTTTCTCTACTTGTAATAGGGTTTGTAAGCGAACAGCATGGATCCTGATCAGACTGCGCGGATGCGCAGGCTGGTCTGGATCCATGCTGGTCGCTAACACACTATGTTGGTTTTGTCGTGACACGGCTTATATATGTATGTCTGTATATGTGTTTCATTGAAGTTAGACATCATGTTTACTGTAAAGTGTTACAAGTAGAGACAACAATCAGTTATTTAGCTGGAACAAAAAAGGAATGGTAATAGCCTTTGTCATCAGTTTATACTGTTGTTAGCTCAATTTGTGAATTTTGATACTGAAATCCTTTCAACTTGAGTGGACTGTCACAAATTCAAAGTTTGGCAAATCCATCACACAAATTCATCAGTAAAAGGGTAAAATGAAACTTTCGATGAAGAACTCATTCTCTTATTTTTAACATAATACATACATGTATACACTTGTATAGTAATGTTACACTCCTGTATTTGTTACAGTTCTCTCTAGTTCTAAACAGTAAGAAGGAAAAGATTCGTCAACTGAAGGAACAAGGTTAGTATTTGAGCCGCGCCATGAAAAAACAGGAATGACCAAATAAAGTTAGTAAATAAATACTGTTACCCAAAAAATTTACTTTGCCAAGGGTCGAAACACATGTATTAGCGGATATTTGCTAATATTTATATGCCCATATAATTTTGAATATTTGGTTGTGTAACTCTTTATAAACAATGTCTAAAGAAGATGCGTAAACAAAACTTAATTTACCAATTAAGACGCTAGATACTTCAGATATACTTGTGTATTTGTGCTTCAGTACCTTCCTGGAATATTAATTACTAAATAAGTCACAAATATTTGTTGACTAACAGTAGATATTTTCTTGTGTCTGTTTTACACATAAAAAAGATGTGATGTCAATGTAATAATTTTACCATATGCTTAGTCCTATAATTAATGTGCAATCAGGTCTCTTTCCGTAGGAAATCACTTGGTTGTTCATTTGTGAGCATTGAAGTTTGCTTATTTTTGAAATCTGATCATTACATTTTTTAAAAAAATTGCAATTAAAGCAGGAAAGTTCACTTAAGTTTGTGTTACTCCAGATGTCAATAGGTACAAAAAATGAACTTTTGTTTCAATCCTTAATTAACAACTTATTTTCTAAACAGAATTTTTGATAATTTATTTTAACTCTATGACCTTTCATTGTATACATGTTATTGACTTACCATCTAACTAATTCCAGTACAAAGTGGAGTTCCCTACAGTAGAACTTCAAAGCCAACATTTGAAGGTAATTGACCTGTACTCATGTAATCTTAGTACAGGGTTCATACAGTCTAAAATAAATGTTTAAGAAAATGCTAAAAAGTCCTTGAAATTGATTACTATCTTGAAAAGTGCTTAAAAAGTGCTTAAATTTGCTGAAAATATGCTTGAAAATGATTGAATGACATAGTGTCGGTAAAAATCAACAGTTAACAAAATAAAAATAAAATGATCCAATGTAGTATCAAAATCAAAGAATTGTTTGCTTAAGGTAACAGTAAGTGGACAAATTGCAGTTGTTTTGAACTAATTTGTATTTGATGCACCCTGTGTTGCTTTTCTATAAAACCTTAAAATTTTGGCCAGAATATGTGTATAATTAAAGGAACTCCACTGAGGTTTATAAGCCTAAAAACATAAAATTTTAATTTTTTCAAATAGATAAACATAAGTACTTAAAACAGAAATACAAATAAAATATAACCAAGAAATATACAAGACATATATTGAAAATCATACGTTTGTGGTATGCTCAGTCCGATTTGAGTGAAAAGCGTTTAAACGCTTTTCAATTTTGGGTCATTTTTCACTATTATAATAATTATTCTGGAAAAACGGAGCGAGCTAATGATCTGATATTTTGCACAGATGTTATTAGTATATATCCACATCAAATGGAGTTATAATCTCAAAAAATTATTTCCAGTCCAGTCATGTCAAAAAACCTCAGTGGAGTCCCTTTAAAAAAATATTGAATAAACTATCCTTCTTAGGTAGAATATTGTGTTGATACACATGTATATGTGCAACAAATATGCTTAAAAAATGGGAAAACATGCTTAAAAAGTGCTTAAAAGTCCTTGAATTTTGGCATGGATGTCTGTATGAACTCTGTAGAACAGTAAAGTTTTATTCACTAACCAGTCATTACTTCATTTTTATCAAAGTTTAAAACAATTCTCTACAGTTCATTGATTCTTATGTATAGCAATTGCCCAATGTTACTGTCCGTGACTTTGAAGTCAATGTACTCAAATAAGACTGCCAGTATAAATATCTGCAAAAAAGGTGTTCCCTCAGAAGCATTTAAATCGGAAATATTACATGAAAATTGCAGACTCACTTTGATTGAGTCTGTACATGAGGGATAATGAAAAAGTGCAACATCCCTCAAGTCCCCTAGCACCGGCTTGAGCGGTACACAATATTCAACACTGGCCGAGTGGATTCAAACCCTTGTTTTTCATGAACAAGAAACTTTACATTCATTGCTTAGTACTGGTTGGTTCCAAGATTTACTTTCTTGATATAATTTATGGTTTTATACCATCCCATTTGAACCTCTTAATGTATTGCAAACTTATTGCTTTGAAAGTGAAATACCAATACACATTATTGACCACCATGTGGACTTTTAGACAAGAAATCATTATTAAACTGCACCCCTCTTTTCCAATATTCAGACATTTTCAAAAGCCTACTATCAAGAATGGTCAAGCACCCTTTTGTTGGTCTGTTGAATTGGAAAAATTTTCAACTTTTTAACATGTTATTATTTTTATCTACTAGATTCTGAGAAAATTGTGACTGGTGTGAAAAGACAACAAACTGAGACACAGGAAAGCAAAGTACATACAAGGTATAAACCCTGGTGTAGTCAGCTAAATGGCATTAAATCACTTGTCCCTCATCGAATCCCAACAGGGACTATGGATTCCTTTATAACGGGAAGTTATTTAGCAAGCTAACAGAACATTGGTGGTTGAAAGCCATCCGGACTGTGAATCTTAAGTCATTTACTTCAAGCCTTTTGTCCTTCATCGCTTAGGGTTCAAATCCTGACAGAATTTTGGATTCATGCCTGAAATTAGGCACAGAAGGGCACCTGAGGTCTTCCTCCACCAGTAAAGCTGGAAAGTCACCATATGACCTATACTGTGTTGGTGTGAAATAAAACCCAACAAAAATAACAAAAACAAAAAAATTCAGGAAAGTGGTAAGGTGGACCTACAACCAAGATATGACCAAAAATGTATTGAAATCAGCTTAAAATTAAACAAAAAAGGCATTTATTTTAAGAATGTTTTTAGGAGCATATTGTTATCTTTGTGAGAAACTATAAAATCTTATTATTTAAATGATAACTATGTTTATATCATGTTTACCATTGAAATTGATTTACTGTTGTTTTTCAGTGATTCTGGAGAAAATACTGACGAAGAGGACATAGTGAGTTCAACTTTTTATTTATTTTGTGTAACAGATTTATCATATATAAAATGTTAATGCCTCCAGATTTATGCAAATTTTCTTGAAATTTTTGAAAAAAAAGTCCTTAAAAGTAAAATATTGTGAAGTGAACAAAGATATCAACTTACACATTGCAAATGGCACTTACAATCCATATAAATTACCAACAAGAGGCCAAAATATGCAAAATTAGCCCTTACTGCTTTAGTAATGCAGTAGAAATATGGTGATTAATACTGCAAAATCAGTTTTTAATCACACAAAACATGTTAATTATTATTTAAATCTTGAATTTTTTTTTATTCTCTTCAAATTTTTTCTTTTTTCAAGTTTAATTTTCTTGAAAATATTTTGACTTATCTGGAGGTATGCAGCTTTAAATTGTCAGATATTAAAATTTAAATACCAAATTATTAAAAATAAATATTAACCGTACACCTGTTGTATAATGGAGTGGCTATATACATGAAGTACAGGTTATCCAACATTGTAGCTAAAGTTCCAATATTGAAGGTGAGTGGGCTGTGGTAATGCAAGGATGGTACATGTTATCTGTCTCTTCCAGTAAAGCTGGAAAGTCACCATTTTATTTAACAGTAGTGATATGTAAGATATTTCAAATGTCAATCAACTTTTTATCTGGAAAGTGAAACTAATCATACATGTATTGAAAACAAAGTTATTTTCCTATTATGCCAGTTTAGGGATAGTTTAGCCTGCTCTTGAAGTCTTCAGTTCTGTGAAGACTGACCTGGCTCCATATTGTTGGTAGGTTAGGTTTTAGCTGTACTATATAAAGATGTACTGGCCCATGAATCTGCATCACTGTCACACTTTAGTTAAATTTTTGGGTGCAAATTGGTATCTCTAAAACTACTGAAGGGAATGGGTTGAAACTTCACACACTTAGTTGAGAGCTTAATAGGTGGTAACTTCCAAGGCCAATGACTTTTACATGAATTTTGACAGAATTATACCACTTTATGAATATAGAAAATTCTACATTACCAAAACTCTTATTTTACTATTAAGCACAGAGATAAGTTGAGCATCCTGTTCTCCTGACAGCTCTTGTTGTATTTTGATATTCAGATCCTTGAACCTTGAATGGACTGTTCTAAATTCAAAGCCAGGGCAAATCCATTACACAAATACAGCAGGTTTAGAAGTTAGTCCATAGATTTTGAACTGAGAGAAAGCTTATATTTGTTATTACAATGTAAATCAGCTCAAAGACACACATTATAATACATTTAATATTTTGTGTATATTTTTTTTCAGCCCAAATCAAAAAGGAGTCGTGTTGAGAATCCGAAGAAACGTGCATCAGGGGGAGATGACTCTCTTATACTGGATAATGATGATGAAAGTGGTGTGTCTGTGACAAGGTAAGAAATTTTCTTTTATTTTTATACATTAGACAAGGTTTTTGTAGTCATTTAACTGATCAGCTGTATAAAGATTTATAGCTTTATACACTTAACTATAATTTTAAGGATGTCAGTGGTCAAACAATAAAAAATAGTTATGAATGCATGAATATTCAATATAACTATTATGGGTTTATAGATTTTTGAATTTAGTGTTCATGGCTGAGTGGTTAAGGGTTTTGATTTCAAACCACTTGCCCCTTACCGCTGTGCGTTTGAATGATTTTTGAGATATGAGAAAGCTATCCAGGTAGCTTATGGAATGTCTGTGGTTCTATACATGTGTCTGTTTGTACCTGAAATATTGCACAGAAGGGCACCTGAGGTCTTCCTCCACCAGAAAAGCTGGGAAAATCGCCATACTACCTATACTGTGTTGGTATGACATCAAACACAACAAAAAAAAAATCAAAAAAATTCAGTGATGTATTATGATAAGAAGAGAGTTTATTGCACCAAAATTTACATATAATATCATAAGTAGTGTTCAATCAATATTTTATTACTGGTGGGAAACACTATCTGTTCATGTACATGTAAAGTTTGATACAGTATTATAAAAAGTAGACCCCATTTCATACCTCTCAGCCTCATACCTCTATTGTGACCTCCCATAGCTTAGGACTGTTCAATGATGGTATGCTTTATATGTAATTTCTGTTTATATATAATGGCCACTATTTATTATGGCTGCTAGGTCAAATCTATATTGGGCCATAATATCTACGCCTGACCAGTCCAGTTTTGTAGCCGCTTGGTAGCATTTCATCATGATGTTTGTTTCATTGTCCAGGAAGCCCTCTGTGACGTGTTCTAAGTCTTTATAATCCAGTAAAAACGTTGTATGAAAGACTTAATGTTTAATCAGGTATATTAAATGACCTGTATTCATCTTTTTCTTGTAGACTTGTTTTTAACATCAGTTAAACATTCTGAAACACATAACTCACATTTTGATGTTTGTATATTGTAGGACAAGACGACAGAGAGGCCGGCAGCAGAAAAAGCAGACGCCTGCTAAACCAGTCTTACCTAGAGTAGGATCTGGTGAAACTACACCTGGGTATGTGTGTCTGCGCCATATTTAACACTTAATCTGCTAATACAAAAAGTGATTAACTTTTGTCACTAGTATAGAGCCAAGGCAGCCTGTTTATTCATGCAGTCTGATGGGGATTATATACTGTTGGTTATTCATTTTAAGCATGTCTGTTTCGAAGGAAAAGTCAAGATATTATGATTGTATAATGGCTGGGGCATATATTGTTACCCTGTTCCGTCATTCCATCCTACCGTCATTCTGTCCTTCCGTCATTCTGTCATCATCAGTTTTCCATTTGTCATATGGATATATCATGAGAAAATACAGGTAAACTTTGAATTTGGTCATGGTCCGATGATTTTTGACAGAGTTATACCCCTTGATGAAATTTTCAGTTTCCGTTCATTATCTCCCCAACGGTATTACACATTCAACTCAAATTTGACATATGGATACTTCAAAGGAATGCGCAGGTCAAGTCCAACTTTAGTCATAGTTCAATGATGTTTGGCAGAGTTATGCCCCTTTCACTTTGAAAATAATATGAAATTTTCAGTTTCCGTTCATTATCTGCCGAACTGTATTTTACATTCAACTCAAATTTGACATTTGGATACCTCAAAGGAATGTGCAGGTCAAGTTCGAATTTATTCATGGTTCGATGATTTCTGTTCATTATCTTCCCAACGATATTACACATTCTACTCAAATTTGACTATGGATACGTTTAAGGAATATGCAGGTCAAGTTTTAATTTGGTAATAGTTTGATGATTTTTGGCAGAGTTATGCCCCTTTCACTTTGAAAATAATAATATGAAATTTTCAGTTTCCGTTCATTATCTCCCGAACGGTATTACACATTCAACTCAAATTTGACATATGGATACCTCAAAGGAATGCGCAGGTCAAGTTTGAATTTATTCATGGTTTGATGATTTTTGGCAGAGTAATGACCCTTTCACTTTGAAAATAATATGAAATTTTTCAGTTTCAGTTCATTATCTCCCAAACTGTATTTCACATTCAACTCAAATTTGACATTTGGATACATCAAAGGAATGTGCAGGTCAAGTTTTAATTTGGTCAAGGTTTGATGATTTTCGTCAAAGTTATGCCCTTTTCATTTTGAAAATAATATGAAATTTTCAGTTTTCCTTCATTATCTCCCCAACAGTTGTACATATGGATATGTCATAAGAATACACAGGTCAAGTTCGACTTTGGTCATTGTTTGATGATAGCTGACAGAGGTATCCCTCTTGAACTTTGAAAAAAATCAGAAATTTTTAGTTTCCCTTCATTATCTCCACAATGGTTGTACATATTCAACATGACATATACATACATCTTAAGAATAAGCAGTTCAAGTTCAAATTTGGTTGTGGTTCAATGATTTTGGACAAAGTTATCTCTCTTGAATGTTGAAAAAATTTTGAATATTTAGTTTCAGCACTCATACTTTTGTAGAAATGTATGTAGTCATTATTTTGGCTACAAATATGCAATATGCAATTTACAAAAGGTTAACAATGAATAGTTTTAGTACCTTGAACTTTGTATAAAAATGGTTTGTGTTTACATTGAATAGTTTTAAGGGCTTTGAACTTAAAATAAAAAAAAATAGTTTATGTAAACAAATTTGGAACTAAATATTGTAACATCTGAAATTTTGGCTGCATGCGGGGGCATCCATGGCGTGACAACACATTTCTAGTTAAAGTTATTAACACACTTGATATTTACACCCCTTAAAATACTTATTAATTTTGCCGAATTTAAACAAGGCATGTTCATCACAAATTCAGCAGGATAAGTAGAATGTATCGTTATATTTACAGAAGTGAAAGAAAATCTCGTCTACGCAAAACTGGGTCGTCTACCAGCAACAAATCAAGTGAGAATATCGATGCTGATGATTTACTGGGCGACTTGTAGAGGACATACTTCATCACAGCATATCAGAATAAATAGCAGACAAAAATATTTTTATTACAAAAAAAAAACAAAAAAACAGTTGTCACGTAATAGTGTTAATTTGTAAGAATTGTTTGCTTGTTTGAGATATACCATGCTCATCTTTGAGTAAAGTATTTTTTATCACAGAAATTTAATGAAATATATGAGATTCTTACTGAGTATTTCTAACTTGAATGAAAGAATATACTAAATTATATATGGGAAGCTGCGTTCCCTATTACAGATCAAGTAAAGTTGGTCCTTTCTGGCAGATTTTTTAAAAACACTATATTTTCATAATATGGACATACAATGTGTAGAGTTTAAATTATAACATAATTATCTACTTTGATTAAAGTTAAGACATGTTTATTTTATATTTAAAAAGAGATTGTATAACAATTATCGATATTTTCAAAATTGAGCATAGTATATCTTTAATATAACTGTTTATTTTACTTGACAACTACCAGATATTTGATTTCAATATGAAAGTAATATGAATTTTACATATAAAAATCTTTCTTTAAATACTAATTCACCATTTCATTATGGCCATTGAATTAAATTTGCCATTTCGGGGCTTGACCGCAAGACTGCAGTAAGTTATATGAAATAAAGAAGGAGTTTCAACAGTTTTGCAATCAACCCTCAATTTGCTATATTTTGTTATAACACAAGGGCACGTTTAGAGGGACTCCACTGAGATGGTTTCTACATCATGTCACTGGAAATACTTTTTCATGATTTGTATATTATTAGATGTTGGTCAAGACTTCTAGATTATTCACTCACTCCATCTTTTCCTCCAGAATAATCATTTTAATTGTACATGGTATATATGCTTTTAATTCAATTTGGGTTAAGAGCACACACAAAAAAATGATTTTTAATTGAATTCTTAGTGTATTTGTTTATCATTTTTCAAAAAAAAAAAAATTCTGATTTTAATTGCCCGGACAGTTTATCTAAATAAGAGTTTCAAATTTTTGATGTTTTAAGGGTTTTTTTTTTACCTCAGCGGAGCTCCTTTAATTAAAATCGGACATCTACTGTGTGTGAATGGATGTATAGATAGTTTGGTCTGACTGTGTATATTGTAAATTGTGATCGCTGGTTTACTGACCCACACTATATCTGAGAATTAATTTTGTTGGTACTTTTATATTGTATTTTGTTCATACATCTATATATGTCTTTTTAACACTTTCTGAGCTAAACCTCTTGAACGGACTTGTCAATTGAACAAAACGCTTTATCACTTTTTGGAGAAATGCTTTTTTAGATCGTCTGTTTCAAAGAAAAATTTTATTTATCCAATATTTAAACATTTGAAAAGGTATCAACATGAAACTTGGAATACTTGGTTCATGGCAAGGTGCATTTGTTAGGCAAGGGGCATAGTTCTGAAAGCTTTATTTAGAATTTTTTTTAACAGACAAGGATTAACAGTGCATGCGGTGCTCTTGTTTTAGAAATAATGAACAGTGCAGACCATGATCAGACTGCACAGATGTGCAGACAGATCTTGTTCTGCACTGGATGCAATGGTTGAATCAGTTAACCCCAGCAAAGCTATTAGGGCTACCATATTACCGAATATTGACAGAAAATGTCATTTATTTCATTTTTCAAAATTTATACAGGATGTTAATCATGTTACCATAGCAACAGCTATAGAAAATTATTGTTGGATGTTATAAATAACTCTTTTTTTTTTGTTAAAAAGTTGACTGTTTATCAAATCATGGCTATTTTTGGTATCATTTTTCATGAACAGATTCTTAAGATATTAGATTTTGTTGTTACAAGTGTGTTAATGATGTCTCTGAAGTAAAATAAATATTTTTTATTTTTATTTGTTTTTGTTTATGTTTAGCTCAACCATACCATATGGAAAATGGGCATTTGCTTCCAGACATTTTCCTCGCTTTTGAGTTTTTTGTCAAGGCGAACAATGGTTCTCTCAACTATTTTAGAAGGGCGGACATTTGCCACCCTAAAAATATTTCCCTTCCCCACCCACCCTTAGTTTATTTGCTGAACAAATATAAAATTAATTTCAAGCAAACTGGAAGCTTGATGGTATAATTTCCTTGTTTCTTAATATTTATTATAAGAATATAATTTTACCATTTATCAATTTTATAAAGATATTTCATCATACATAGTTTTATACCGGTCTATGATGGGAACATTATCAAGTATTTTTTTAATGATAAAAACAATAGAAGTGTATCATCAGATATTCTAACGGAATATTGCTTGAAAAAAGAATGTTAATAAAGTTCTAAGTGATATAGTATTAGCATTTATATGATGAATAATAATATTTTGTTCCAGAACATTATTATCTGTTGTATGAATATATGTTTTTATCAGATCACCTATGTCATACTTTCCAACAACATCCATACATAATTCTTTCGTGGGTTGTTGTTATATCTAATACTATCAATATAGTTATTTACAATATTACATATCATCCATTATAGACCAATTCACTTTAAGTTTTTTTATTTGATTTAAAACAAATGAGCTCACAACTTTCGGTTTTTTTTCTCCTGCAAAGTGGCTTATTTCAGCTTTTAATTTCATTAAGAAACGTCTCCTAAATGACTTGGCGGTTTTTGACAAAACTTCACTAGGACAATACTTTGGTTGCAATCTATAAGAGCTATATAAATGGTTCCAGACAATGTCATCGGAGCTGAAAATAGACATTTAAAATGTCCTTAAAAGTGGTCTCCTTTAAAACTATATGTATAATACCCAGAGCATAGATATTTAACACGTGGCATCAACTTGTGTTCATCTACAAAAGTAGTTTAGATTACGGGTGCAAAAATTGCCTCATCCGGGTGGTTACTTAATATGATAGAGGTATTTAAAACACATCTTGTATGTACTTACATTGTCCAGAGCTAAGATATATTGCATGTAATATCGAATGTAGGACAAAACCCCACCAGTTAAAACCCCACCACTCAAAATTTTATAGAGTGGACAAAACCCAGCCACTAAATTTTAGAGTGGACAAAACCCCACCACTTAATTTTACAGAGTGGACAAAACCCCACCACTTCAGTTTTATAGAGTGGACAAAACTTTCTTGTAAACATGTTAAAAAACAAACAATTGTGCATCAGCAGAAACTCAAAAGAATGTGTGAACAACTCATCAATAAGGAGAAGACTGTACCCGAGTTTCTTCAGACTATCAGCCACAGTATCCACTTAAACTAAGTACAATGAAGTACAATGAAGGAAAATTGACTGAACTGAATAAAAATGTGCTATTTTTTAATCATTAATTGATGAAAATGTGCTACATTCTTGATTAATAGTAAGTAGTTTATTTTTTATATAAATAAATTGAAGAAATGAATTTGAAGAAACTGAAAATAATGGATAATTCAAGGTCATAAATGTGGCACAGTCTCAAATAAATGACTACTCTTTGATGTTGATTTAACAGTTTGTAAATTATTTGTATAATCTCTTATATTACACAAATGTTATATTGAAATTAAAAAGTAAAATGTGAAAATGTGTACTGTATATTATATATATTTTAATTCATCAAATCTTGCCCAATAATTGGTAAGTGGTGGGGTTTTGTCCACTCTGTAAAATTTAGTGGTGGGGTTTTGTCCACTCTATAAAATTTTGAGTGGTGGGGTTTTAAATGGTGGGGTTTGTCCGTCTTCCGTAATATCCCCCTGTGGTTCTCCATAATAGTTATATAAAGAACCCTTGGAGTCATATTTGACTCCGCCTGAGTGTCGCCTAGTTTATATAGACTTGTATAGGAAAACACAGTTTTTTTTTGTGAAACTTCCACTGTCAAGTGGACTTCTGCAAATATCCTATAAATCATGTGTTTTGGACAAAATAGCCCAGCTCTACTTTTTTTATATAACTTGAAGAATAATTGTCGAAAACCACTGGCTGGATAATGTACATGTCACATTATCTATCGGTCTTTAATAGTATAAAAAAATCTATCCAGGGATCAAAATTGATATCGTCAAATGGTTCATTTACTATCATTTTGTATTTAATAAGTTAAATTTTAATCCGAAATTCAATGTCTTGATTATGATAAGCTTTACCATAGGCATTGTAACAACACATACGCAAGCGCACACACACACACGCACGCACGCACATCGCAGACACAAATACACAAAAAACTATAAAAGGTTTCAAATTTTATTTCACTTTTTGTTTCCATCCATACATAATACAAACTTTGAACAGCCCTTTACATATCTTGCAATTGTAAAAATAAACACATAAAGCACAAAATAAACGTATCCTAATTCTCGTACATAACGTCCATTTACATTGACTTTACAGCATGTTAGTGAGAAAAAAACTAAATTATATCATGACCAATTTTTAATTAATTTAGGGCCCAAATCCATGGACTTTTTAAGGGTTTATATCCGGATTTTTGCTACAATAGAATTTACATGAGCCAGTGATGAAATTGTTTATAGATAAAACCTAATTTCTTTTGTTTTGTTTTCTGGTATAAAGTAACATTTTAACAAAATTTGATGAAAATTGTTCATTTAAGATATTACCAATATATCAATGATATAATCGCAGACTTGTACCTCACTTTTCGAAACACCAAAAGAAAATTACATAAATGTAGGGAGATACAAGACAGCTAAGACGAAAATGTCAGAAAAAGACATTGTAACATATTTCAATAAATCTATCTTTGTAATTGAACTTATCTGGTATTGTTTTACATTATAATTAAACTTGAAAATAAAAAAAGAAGGTTTCTGTGTATAAGGCCTTAGAAGACGGATAAGGGGACTAAAACTGACCAAAGAATAATGTAAAAAAGAGAGTACGATATTGCGACCAAGTTGTATTACAATAGATGTAACCACAAAAATTGACATGTGCTCTTTTGTAAATAAATACGTTACTGTGAAATTCTTATTGTATCCTCTTAATCTATACAGGTCAAGGATCTACGCATTGGCACGCGACTTGACAACTTACGTCATAAAGATAGACACGGCCCGTTTCTGTTCCCCTTGTCCGTCTTCCCAAGTGTAACCTAGCTTACAGAGTTAAGAGTCTTTGGTATTGTAGGAGATGCTTTCAGTTAGAAATGTAAATTCAAACGTATACTTTATACCAAACATAGATATGATAAACAAACATCATTCACTACATATATATCTAAAGCTTCTACAATGGTAAAAAAACACCATCAAAATTATTATAATTATATAAAATGGCATAACATGCCAAATATACAACGTGGCGGGAACAAAATAATGCACACGATGATTTTGATAATATATGGTCACCATAATATACAAAAAAAAACAAAATAAAAATAAAAAATGTTGATTTAAAACTATTTTCAGCAGAGGACGGAAATCACTGGTTTTCGCTATGTGATACTTTCACATTAAACTCGGTAATATATTCTTCCAACTGGAAAATATCGAAAGAAAAATGTGAAACAAGCAGGCGAAAAATATCTTTAGTCAATACTGTACAAAAATACATATATATATATGTACAAAGTTCGTCTAACAATGCTATATTTTAAGTGTTGGAACATAATATATAACTGACTCAAGTTTTGAATTTCTTGAGTTAGTTTCATATTGCGTTAAATGTCAACTTGTCCATTATAAGGTTAAAGACAGTACAGTAAAAGTTTTTAAAACAAAACATCTAAATACATGTTCTACTTTTGTTTTTAACTTCTTCCATACATGGTTACATAGATAAATTATAAAACAATACAAAACAGGGAATGAGCTCTCTCACGACGAAATGAACCGCTCAAAAGGAAGATAAATATAAACCGGGACAAACTTAAGCGCGAATGCACCAAAAGGTACTTCCATTTCAACCGCTAGTTGCGCATTTCTACTTTACGGATCTAGCAGGTTTTTTACAGACTTTTATAATCTTATTTTCCAGGGAACTAAACGTTGGAATGTACGTATCCATCTCACAAACTCTCAACACTCAACTGATATTTTGATGATAAAAATTTCACTTCTAAAGAAGATTGATTTTGCAGAATTTTACATTTGTTTTTATATTTAATTTGATATTTCATTTCTTTTATTGCTGCTTGTTTCTCCATGGTGAAAACTTGATAGGCCCCTTCGGCTTTATTCCGGTTACTTCCTTGAAATGGCCCCTGGAATGGGAACATAGAAAATAAATTATGTGAAAAATATAATGTAATTGTATAGTTGCTTTTCACATAAAATGCATTACCTTACCCAGATTACCACTTTTCCAAGGAAAACAAAAGTATTTTCCAAGAAAATAAACACTTTTCCAATAAAAAAAATCCCATTCTTTTCCTTGTAAAATGACTCAAATTTCCAAGAAAACAACACTTTTTTCGAAAGAGAACAACGCTTTTTTCTAAGGAAACAATAGTCTGTTCTTAGGAAAACAACACTCTCTTGTAAGGAAAACTAAAGAAACAACACTCTTTGGTCTTTGTTTCTGTTTCTGCACGCCTCGATAACATGTCAATGTAACAAAAATATTTACAAACTTCAAGAGGGACAGCATGTTTATGAGATCACAATTTGAACCATTACACAGTCCCCTTTGTATACCAAAGAAAGGGGCTTCATTTTTGTACAAAATGTCTGCATCCCTTGGCTGGCTCCTTAAGACAGGTTTTACTGTATATTCATAGTATGACGTATTTTATATAATTTCTGTGTATAGTAAGTAATTAAATCAATTGTTAAATCACGATATTATTTTTTTCCTGTTTAGCACATTTAATAAATTTCAATATAACTAGTAAAAGCTTAGATACGCCAATACGTAAACACAAAATGAAAACTACACGTATAAGTAGATATATTATTTTTAAACTCGTAATTAGGTATAACGTGGTGACACTTTGCAACTTTCAAAGAGGAAAAAATAACTACAAAATACTAGATAGAAAACGGCTATTAATTGTTAATGAGAAGTGATTTTATGCTACGAAAGGTAAAGCCACGATATAACTAAGTTTTAGCTTTTTAAAGGAAGTAAAAGTAAATATTTTTCGAAATACCCCCCCCCCCCCCTCTCACAATTTCATGCTTTTTGTGTACGTCGTCAAAGCATTGTTTTTGTTTTGTTGTTGTTGTTGTTCTGCGCTACTTTTCGCAAATTAATTTTTCCCGCGAATTTATATAAGCGGGAAATTTGCCCGGGTTTACGGTACAGAGAAAATATATAAAAAGGTATCCGGAGAATAATGTGAATTCCACAGTAACGTAGACAGGTATTTTCTCACTGTAACCATGTAGACACACGCCAACATTTCGTGCTGTTATATGCCAGGATTTATTAAGTTCCTGTAAACAGTCAGGTATGTTGATAGCGATCTAAGCATCTTCATAGGGAAAACAGATAACGATTCATTGATACGAGACACATATGATATTATTTAGACGACAAGGTCAGTCACTACACGTGTAATCTGTAAACTTTTGATTTTTCTTAGAATTGCTATATAAAATGGGGAAAACGGAGGACCATTTTCTGACTTGTTTTAAACATGCAAGTTTTTACATGCAATTATTTCATTTTAATTTTAAAATAAATATAGCGTTAACTTTTTACACACACATATTCACTAGAATAAAAAGTTATTTAAGAAATTATAACCACTTTGTTCTACGAAATACCAAATGACATATGTGCCGTGTCACGACAAAACCAACATAGTGCGTTTGCGACCAGCATGGATCCAGACCAGCCTGCGCATCCGCGCAGTCTGATCAGGACCCATGCTGTTCGCTATCGGTTTCTCTACTTGTTATAGAGTTGGTAAGCGAACAGCATGGATCCTGATCACACTGCACGGATGCGCAGGCTGGTCTGGATCCATGCTGGTCGCAAACGCACTATGTTGGTTTTGTCGTGACGCGGCTCATATGTAGGGAAGATTTATGCCAAGGGTTATTGGTGATTCAGCATTGATGATTGGATGCCATTTGGAGGAAGACAAATAATTAGTCGTCCTAAACTGCTGATTCAAACACATGTGTTTACATAAAAGGCCAGGTATTTAGTCATTTGCAAGTCATGAAACTTTTCGAGCGGCCGTGTCAGAAAATGCAATGCACAAGCTGGTGCAGAATCCTATTAGAAAAAAAAATGATGGAGTAAAATTTTTTTTATATAAATGACATATATGCTAATTAACGTCAGAAAATATAGCAAACGAAAGTAAAAGCGACTCGTCAATGTTTCTGTCAAACTATATGATCAAAATCGATCAAACTCCAAGTCATGGATTTTACCTTCACATTGAAAGCTAAGGCATTTCAATGTTAGAAAAGAATCAAAGTACTGAAAGCACTGCTAGTTCGACTGTCTCTGACAAACGGCCTTTCTACACATGAATAGAGTTTTCAAGATAATTGACCTTGACCTTTGATTAAAAATGAATGCGGCAGACAGGGCTCCTCACGGTTCATGTATATTCACAATTGAAGTTCCTGGGGACTGACAGCTCCAGCAGTTTAATGACTAAGGTTTACAAATGCAAAATTTCACAAAAATAAACATTTTTACAATGCTTATCAGACGTCTAATAAAAAATAAAAGGATCTGGCCTACATTTAAAATAACTTGAAAAACTTTTAAATTGTCATTATCAAGCTTGTCCCAAAGTGACGATTAGTCCCCTCCATTCCTGGAAGTGATTATTAATTCCTAACTTTACTGTAAGTGATTATTGGTTCATTGGTTTTCCTTCTGCATAAAACCGATTGTTATCACCCCCCCCGCCTGGTTGACGTTAAAGTAGTCTTAAGCAATGTAGTCTTAAGTGTGCTTGTTTTATAAACGCTACCGTTCATTAACTTAACATCTTCATTAAAACTTACTGTAAGACTGTGAGCTGTAGATGGTTCCCGGCACTTTTAATAAGCTGATGAGCCTGCATATGTGTCAAATTATCTGCGCTGGTTCCCCCAATAGCTTTAATTCCGTCTCCACTGTTGACGTATCCTGCAGCTGGTGAATTTGGGTCTACCTGAAAACGTAAAAGTATTTGTTTGTATTAGTTTTTTGTAAACAAATTTATTTAAGCTCGATTGCAAAACAAGTTCTTGCAACTTAATTAATCTCTTTTGAGTCCGCTCCCTTGAACCAACCTGCACTGGCGTCATAATTATGCAGAAACATGGTGGTGACCCGAGTAAGGCTTGAACTTATTATCCCTGAGTTGACCGCGAGACACCATAACCACTAGGGCACCGCTCCACAGTTTAAAGGGACTTGTATGAATTATTTAAAACAGTAGGATAATTTGAAGTACTTCATTTAAAACCAATTACTATTTTACAGGAAAAAACGCTTTTAGCCATAATTCACTTTCAAAATGTACGTGTTATTATTTTTTTCATTTTATAACTTAACATGTCGTAACATTTCATATGACTTTGACATAAGTAACCTAACGGTAATAAGACTTTGACATAGATATTTAACCCCAGTAACATTTTTTGGAATTTGACATAATAATTATATTTAACCCTTGTTACATTTTATGACTTAACATTTTTCTACATTTTACTCTTGTCACATTTTAAGTGACATTGGTACTATTTTAACAAAGTCACATTTGACATTGTTTACTTAACCCACATAATATTTTATAACTTTGACATTGTCTATCTACCCTAATTATATTTTCAGACTTTGACATTGTATATTTAAGGCAGGCAATATTTTGTATCTTTGACATTGTATATTTCAATCGGGTTACATTTTTTAACTTTGACATTGTATATTTAACCCACAGAACATTTTATAACTTTGACATTGTCTATCTACCCCAATTACATTTTCTGACTTTGACATTGTATGTTAAACCGTAGTTACATTTTACTATTTTGCAATTGTATATTTAATGTCACATATATTTATATTGATATAATGTAAATGTATTTAACACTGGATATATTTTCTCGTATATCTTTGACAGTGAAAATTCAGACATGCTCGCAATTTACTGTTGTTTTAATTTAGCAAGATATATAACATAATCGTTTCAATGGGTTAGACTTATTAGAGTTATTATCTCTTAGCTCCAGTGGGTGAGCTGGTTTTGACCCCTGGTGTTGTTATAAGTTAAGTTTGTAACACCCGACTTCGCCAAAAACATTTTTCCTGTTTCGGCGCGATATTTGGTGCGCCGTAAAACTAAACAAAACAAAAAACCTTCTTGGTGCTTGTATGACTTTCTTTATGAAGTAGTAATAGGTTATAAACTTGGTCTAAGGAATTGTTGAGATACAAGTACTTGGAACAGCCGGTTCTTATTACATACTCAAATTAGTCATAGATATTTTCACTGGCACTGGCCTGTTATTTGTCTGGTATAATGACAATTTACATATGTATATTTTCTATTTTGTCGTTGTTCGCATTTATCAGCGCACCTGCTCTCATGAATTTATCTTTGAGCGAGTACATTACTCTTGTATCAATTAGATAAGCACTAATTGTACATGATAACTCTATCTGTTGTTATTAGTTATGCTACTGTGCTATTCATAAAACTTTGGCAGAGATATTTTTTCATCATCACGCCATGAGTATATAACTTTTTTCTTCAGGTTAATACCCTAATTAACCCAACGTTTGGGGTTTGGACCTCCAAAACGTCTTAAAATCCAAATAAATTTTATATTTGTCAATCCCAGCACATATACTTATATCATATACTAATATATCAATGAAACTTAATTTAGCAGTTTTGGAAAACAGTCATATTTGAATGTGTATAATATATTATAAACACCCCAAGTGTCTGCCTGATTAACCATCTGTTAAATTAATTAAGTCATATGCTTATAAATACTAAATACTGGTCAACCTTCGCCTGATTTTTTTTTAATATTTGTCTAAGATTTTGAACAGTGGATTTGAAGCATGAATTGCTACATGCGAATTTTATTTATTTTAAGCACTTTCTCCGAAGGGAATAATAAAGAAAGAAGATTTGATACGGTGGCGCTCTTGCATAAAGCACATTTCGCCAATACGTTTCGTTGATAGCTAGTTTCAAAGATTAGTTTCAGGTTTTGCTAAAAGAAATATGCCTATTTTAAATTGTCCGATACTGTTTATTTATAATATGTCAGACAAGCCAAGTATAGTTCGTGATGAAGCAAACCTAATACAGTATAAAAGGGACAGCGTTGTTGACGTCATCATACGTTACGCTCGCAGCAATATGAAATATGAGCCGTGTCACGACAAAACCAACATAATGGCTTTGCGACCAGCATGGATCCAGACTAGCCTGCGCATCCGCGCAGTCTGATCAGGATCCATGCTGTTCGCTATTAGTTTCTCTACTTGTTTTAGAGTTTGTAAGCGAACAGCATGGATCCTGATCAGAGTGCGCAGATGCGCAGGCTGGTCTGGATCCATGCTGATCGCAAACGCACTATGTTGGTTTTGTCGTGACACGGCTCATATGTTAAGATATATAATTTCTAAAGTATTTATTTATACACTGTATGTATATAAATATAAGTTTTGCCTGTTTAAACCGCACGTGTTTTTAAAGTAAATACATATCTGATACATTTCAGGGTTTTCAGCAATTTTTAAGACCAAATGTTTCATGTAATATGCCAAACTTACGTCAACACGTGGTCTGAGATATTTGTGATGTATTCTAGCGGAATATAATAACACTTGTAAGTTGCCACATATCTTTCGTTATATAATGTTTTAAACGATGACAGTCATGTGTTGATATGTTGAACTGAATGCTTTGTTAACATTTAATGTCTAGCTGTTCTGCCATCGTCGGACCAATCGGAACTCCTCGGCTATTTTTACTTGTAATAAGCTTTCATGAAACTGTTTTTCATTTTTTTAATCAATAACAGTTAAAGATGTGTTGTATATATCTTTGTATGTACCTTTGGTGACAAAGCCATGAAAATATCTACGACTTATTACATTTACAACAGTCTGTTATATTACTGCATATAAAATGGATTAAATGTCATGTCCAAATGCGTGCAAGAAGAACACATACATACAGTTATTATTAAAGATATGATTTACATGTAATTTGCCACTAATCTATTTAAAAAGCATTTTTATTTATTTATTTATTTTATTTATTTTGAGATATAGAGACTATTTGTGTAAGACTTTATCTCACGTTGACATCAACACCTAGTAACTATTGGCATTGTTGGCAACGTAATGTTGAATGATGTTAGGATGGAAATAGCATTTTTAGTACTGTAAATTTGTAGCTACTGATGTGTTAGATAATACGTTGCCAAATGAGTATTATGTATATATAATTATAAAGTTTTGTATTTATTCTTGTATGTCATTCGTGCCTTTCTAGTGTGCCTTTGTACTACTATGTCAGTGCTTTTTTATCATATCATGTGATCAAGCCTTTCTTTGAATTTAGTAAAACATTACATAAATGATATATTCTCATTATATAAATATAATGTATTATATTTTATTACCAAACATATGTCTGTCACGTGATACATGCAAACACCATACTTAACCAATTGACAGACAGACAGACAGACAGACAGACAGTCTGACAGACTTACAATACAAATTAAATCATATTATACAACATGTTTAATTAAGGTGCGTAATTTAGCGAAAGGCATCGGTATGGGGAGATAGATCGAATTCGGAAGATGTATTTACGATAGGATCTCTGAGAATGAACAGACCATGAAAGTACATATGAGCCGCGTCATGAGAAAACCAACATAATGGGTTTGCGACCAGCATGGATCCAGACCAGCCCGCGCAGTCTGATCAGGATCCATGCTGTTCGCTATCAGTTTCTCTACTTATAATAGAGTTGGTAAGCGAACAGCATGGATCCTGATCAGACTGCGCAGATGCGCAGGCTGGTCTGGATCCATGCTGGTCGCAAACCCACTATGTTGGTTTTGTCGTGACGCGGCTCATATGAATTTTATGAGAGCAGATCTGTCTTGTTAACTTAATCAAGTTCTAGTATAAAAACTAAACTTATAAAACACTTCCCACGCTTAATTTGTAGTTGGTTTGCTTAGAATTTAGCAATATATTTAGTTACTATAGGAGCTTTGCTTTTTTTAGATACTCCAGTTTATCAGCCAGAGAAATAAGGTTGGTCCGACTGTATACTGTACGGACTGGCCAAGCTCTTCACAAGTGGCCACGGCACGTTATTATCATTATCTATTCCTTTTAAAAAAAAAGACGGCTGGTTTCCAAAACCGTTGACCATGTTAAAATAAGTTTTAACAGCTAACAGTGCATTCCATGCTAAGACAGCACAGGTGTACCGGCTGATCTAACCTGTACATGTCGCATGGGTAGAATCTGCTGCCGACAGCCGGCGGCTAAAGGTTAATGCATCGATGCATTGTTTCTCAGACTCACAAATTCCAAGTTTGTTAGCATCGGGTAGGATGATTTCTACCTATAATTTCTATTGATCTTAGAACAGATATACATATATAAAACATAACAGATATACATAGGTAAAAGAAAATTGTTATGCGTTTGTTCATTATACAGTCTTGCATTTAACGACTGTCACATTAAGTATATCTTACGATTAAACACTCGCATGTACCATCTCTTAGATGTGTATTAAGATAATATGAGCCGCGTCACGACAAAACCAACATAATGGGTTTGCGACCAGCATGGATCCAGACCAGCCTGCGCATCCGCGCAATCTGATCAGGATTCATGCTGTTCGCTTACAAACCCTATTACAAGTAGAGAAACTGATAGCGAACAGCATGGATCCTGATCAGACTGCGCGGATGCGCAGGCTGGTCTGAATCCATGCTGGTCGCAAACGCACTATGTTGGTTTTGTCGTGACGCGGCTCATATCATAATTATTATCTCGCTGACTGTACAGATGTTCCGATGTGCATTGTTTTGTTATCAGTTTTCCAATTAGCTGTTAATTATGTTAATTGCTGTCTGACTAATTAATAATTAAGCAATAACTCACTGATTCATATGTGTTCAAACTATATTTTGCAATTTGTATAAAAATATTTTGAATTTTATGTCTAACAATAGCATAAATATTTTGTTATTAGATATTTTAAAGATTCTGGTTATCTCAAATGTGTACGTGTTAATAAATTTAGATCAGCAATTATAGAGAACTTCCCACAGCCATTACTCCCCAAAAAGGAACAAAGTAGAAAAGCGTGACGAACGCGATGAAAAGTTTGCTTTAAGCCATTTATATACATGCATATACGTATATTAACAATTGAATCATATCTAGAGTGATTAAAGAGATTCCGCTAAGAGCTTTTTTACATTATTGAACTTGGATTTTTTTTTGTTCTTGCTTATTTTTTTTTCGAGATTTGTGTACCATTTGATGTATGTCTGGCCCAGAAACTTGTTGTGCAGAATGTAAGATCATTCACTCTATTATTCCAGATAACCTTTCTAATTGTGCAAAATGACCCAAGTAAAAATGTTTAAACGCAAACGTTTTTAAATCAAATTTGCTCAAACATCGCAGAAAAATCAATCTTCAATTTAAATCCTTCATTGTTTGCATATTTTTCAGTTTTAAATGCTTTAAATGTTTTAAATTTTTGATTTTAGGCCTTTGGACATCAGCTGAGCTCCTTTTTTCAGACCGTTAACAATTATTCAGATGAACTAGTAAAAAATATACAATATTTTGATGTTGCAGCCATCAAAAGTATATAACTTGTGCCTTTTAAAAGTACTTATGATAAAGATCCTTGCATCTCAATTTACAATGCATGTGTACATAAGGAAAACTCCTTTCACCAAAAACTTCAGTATAAGCAATGGCAATATGGGACAGCCTTTGCTTCTTCTTTTACATTAACATAAAGCCAACACTACTATTATACTTATTTGCTCTTCTTTATTAACGTTATAGCTTGAACGATACGGCATTAATGCCATTTTATATGAAATTTATTAATACTTATTATACAAGAGCGATGCATTAATCACTGCATGATTACGTACTTGCCTGTGAACGCATATATTCACCTTTTTTACTGAAATACTAGTATTGAAAAGTGTATATAAGGTCAATCCAAAATATTATTTACGGGTCGAACCGAACACTTTTGCATTAACGAATTAAAGATCGACCTATAAAATGCACTGTGATGCATATTTTAATGATAATATATTAGATTTGGTGAGTCTTTATTACAGACGCTCATAAATGATCTATTTAAGATTTTAACTCACCTTTTTAATTTGAAGTGGAATCCTAAAATCACGCCCACCGCTGATCTTCATTCCCCAGGGCTGGTTCACTGATTGCCTTGATATATTTACAGTTGTCATGTTCCTTCCTTTTTTTACCTTTCCACTTAGTTTTACCTCAACTCTGCTATTAATTCCCTTTCACTGCTTCACTTTTTTCCCCGAAAAAAAATCTTCAATATTAAACAATCAAACAAGCAACCTGTTTATATCTGTTTTCACAATATTCCAATTTTTATTTTGTTTACAAAATTCCAAAAATGTGTTATCACCTGAAGCAGGTGGTATGAACCTAACCGTTTATCTGCCGATTCTAGCAGAAAGCAGAAGAAATGATAGTAGATTCTACAACATACTGATTACACGATGCACCGGTTCCTACACAGGTAAAAAGAGGAAAATTGTAAACGAAGCTGGGGGAAAACAATAAGACTTAGGTAGGTAATGTGTAATCCAGGTAGGTTTACCTTGAATTCACATGCCGACTTACTCTTACATTTCATTCCATTAGTTAGACCTGGCACTGTAACATTGTTATTTATAGCTCTTTACAACATTTTTTTTTCTGTTTCCCCCACCCCAAGACTAACATAATCTGATTTATAGATGTTACGAGTATCCAATTATTAAAATAAAATTGTTCAAGGACATCATATCATTCTAAATATTTGCCCTTTAGTTAAATCACGGTCTAAAATAGAATTTAAATAACCCTGGTGCAATGATTCGTTTTATTGACAGACCTGCCATACATTGCCAACTAAATACAACATGAAAACCAAATTACTAAATGGCAAGTTTGTAATCGTAACATTTCATGTGGTTTTTGTTTATAAAAAAAATACATTTATGGCTAACGAGCATTCGAAATCAATTGGCGAGCCCTGACTTGCATTGTAAGCAAAATGTCTAGTGGTTGAGCTACCTGACCTCTCGTGCTCCAAAACAGTTAAACTTTCCCCACTAAAACTATAGGTTCAGCTACCTGACCTTCCATCATCCGCCAGTGTAATTTTCCGCAATGAATCTGTATTAAGCTAGCCTCAAGGTTATTCAAATTTTTTTTCTGAGTTTTGTCTCAAATCACAAGATTTTCATTGGTAAGTGAACATTCTGTGACAGTTTCTGACCAATCAGTTACTGAGGTCTGAGTTTAGAAACGTTCTTGTAACCTCGGACACTGTACTATACACATGCTATTAAAAAGAAAGATGCATTGATATAGATCTATTTTAAGGTAGTATACATGCATTATCTCCACTTTGAAGTAGAATCACTGTCAACAGCATTGGAACGGAGGGGCGTGGGTTCAAACCCCAGAGGGAGCAACTTTTTTTCTTTTTAACATTTTTATGTATCTCTCAAATCCCTTATGAAAGAAAAAAGTGTTTGATTTTAATTATATAATTATTGCAGGTATTTAATTTAATGTGTTATTGATAGAGAATCATTTAAAGAAAAATTCAAATACAGATGTATGTCATTTGTAATGCAGTGACAAATCGGAGACAAAATATATCACATAATTAAAAGCTTAGTAAACATTATCTAGAGTTCGAAACACTTTATGTTCCCTATCTTTGCGAGTTACGCGGCTGTAATCTATGATATTTAAAGTGCTTAAAATCAGCAGTGTTATCCTAACATCTACTCCTGATATTTGATATAATTCGGTGATTTGATAAATTCTCGTAGAAACTTTATTGCTTTTCATGAGACTATATCATGAATTAAATTTTACAACCGTTAAATGTGTTTTGAGAAAATGTTTTAAATATAGATTACAAAGTAACGTTGTTAGAAATTTTGTTGAAATATTAGATAAATATTCTTACAAGTATCTTTATTGTTTTTGTCTTATCTCGTCATAACAGGTCTTCACTATCAGAATGTTGATTTATGTAAATTTAGGAGCGTAAGAATAAAGTTCATAGAAACACCATTTATAAACAGAGATTCCGTATTTTAAATTTATTTCGAAAATTTACGTTTCGTCTCGACGGAATTAGAATTGGCGTGAAATGCTCACTGTATCTGGAGTTTTTCTGTAAATAAGCAAAACAGACGCCCGTCGGAACTAATTTGAATATGTTGGCTCGCACCAAGACTGAGTCTGTTAAGATGTTATCGTGAATTTCAAACTTTACAGGTAGAGGAGGACCTCTAGTGCCCCCACAGTGCATTTTTTTTCACGCACGGCCAGGCACCGTTGTAGAACCACCGACCTTCCGTGTGCTTGAAATCACATTAAAGAATCATTAGTCCCGGTCAGGATTCGAAACCACGGGGATGGAGGACAAGAGATTTCGAAGCAGACGATCGTAACCACTCAGCATCAGAGGTTTGTAACGTATGTAAGCTTGTCAAAATTGCACACACAGACGATACCTTATTCCAATTTGTCTTTAGTTAGAAAGAAGACTCTTTTCATAAGACAGTGTTTCGAGAGAGATACATTTAACGTTAACCAACCATTATAGTTTACATACTTCTTTCGAATTGTTTCGAAAATAAAATGTGAGTACATGTGATAGTAATAAGCTATTTCACAAATTATGCTGATACTTTACTTTTTGGCTACTTGAAATCATTCGAAGACTCTAAAAAAGCTCTTGTAAAGCCATTGAAATTTTGAATTTTGGTTTACACGACCTAAGACGCTGTACTGAATCTCTTCCAATATTTTTCTACGTACGTCACTACACTTCTTTTAAATTGAAATAGCAAGATCTACTTTTAATCATCAATTACAATATCAATATAACATCTTCAATTTAAGATATTAACATTCCAATAGAAATGGAAATTGGCATTTGATTTTATGTTTTCCCATTATAAACTGTTTTAAAGTGAGGCGAGGCTGTTCCGTAATATTGTCTTGAAAATATGCCAGCTTAAATTATATACAGAAATAAGTAAAGGCGTTGACGTGAGATGTATTTGTGAATCCAGTACAACATGTGTTTATACTTCATGGTATATAAATATTATGTTTCAATATTTCTGTACCAACAGTGTCATACATGTTTCATATAACAATTTATAGATTAGAAAATATGGTTTTGGTCATAAATAAAAAAAACAATCATCAATTTTGGTCATAAATAAAAAAACAATAAATAAAAACAATCTTCAAGGAAGCAATATTTTATTTAATGAGTCATCAAAGTACATGAAAAAAGCAATACAAAAATACATAACAATAATAACTAGAAATGTTATGGCAATTGAGTCAACATGTAAAATACAAAGCACTACTAATATATAGACTAAAGTAGTCAAGAAGGCCGAAAACTACGACAAATACAAATTAGCGTTTTAATCATACTGGAGAATATGCATGGTAGTTTAGTTTTTTTTAATCTTGAGTAAACTGTTCACTCTCTGATTTTTGTTCAATATACTCAAATTACCTGATTTGAGTAAATGAATATTCAATTTAACATTACAATATCATTTACACATTTCAATGCTTTATCAACTCGCTATATATTAAAGTTCAAAAACGGTTTTGGCCATTACTCCGACGCTGCCGTCATATTTGGCAAACATTATACATGCACCAAATTTGTTTTCTTCAATCAGAATTGATCTGTTATTTAAATTCTGATGTTCTCCGTCTCATGTTTGCATGAATTTTATTGAAGATGTGATATTAACCTTTTATTCATCATCGTTTTTTCTTAAAGGAATATTTGTCAGTTTAACAGAATTGCCAACGTTACTGTCATGAAGTATCATCACGGTGACAGGTTTCCCTCGCCAATTGCTTAAAAGAAAATAATATATCTCTCTCCATGTAGAAACCTCACCAATGTCTTAAAACACATATGATTCACTTTCCATGTAAAATATCTCCAGATTCATGCACAAGTCCCACAGTGAAACAGTAAATAAATAACATTTCAATATTCTGTTTGTTATTGAATGCAAAAGTAATATTTTCTATGCTTCTTCCGCTGTCAAGTTCAATCGCAATTTTTTTCAAAAATCGCATTACGTTTCAGCAAATTTATTTTTCAAAAAACTGGTTACGTTTCAATTTATTTTTTGTCGTGAAATCATTTCACTGATATTCATATAAATTAATTATTAATATCTCAAAATTATAATGATTTTATCGAAAACCATACTTCTTTAAATCTTTCCTTATCTTCTGTGGGATCATCATTTCTATTCGCTCTTTTTCCTTTCTCTCAATTTCTACTCTGATTAACTCTTGCTGCTTTTCCTCTTCTATTCTTTTCTTTGATTTAAAACCCAATCCTTTCTTTGTGCAATTCATAATAACTGGCGTTTGCTGATTTTTTGCCCCATTTGATGCAGGTGTGCACTTTCCGGAAGTTGATAGCTGACGGGTTTTCTGCTTTTCCTCAATTTCCAGGAACTCTTCAATATCTTTATCCCAGTCCCAGTCTTCGTCGTCATCACATTTGCGACGGACAGACAGATCTATCTTCTGTCTTTCGCTCGCTCGATGATTTCTATCAGACATTTCTAAATTGAAAATGTTGGCAAAATTATAATTTTCCATTTTATTAATAATATTCAATTATATTATGAATAATCTATTAAATTATTAACGAACAGTTTAATAATATTCTTATTTAATATAAAGTACTATTTATGCTCTTGCATATGTGTTTAATTTAATGTTCTGTATTATAAAATTTTGGCTTCAATAATCTATATATATGAACATATTGATAGGTAAAAGCACATAACAATGGTTGTCGCCAAAATTTCCTTCAAATGCAAAATCTGACTGTCTAAACCTATTATTAATCCCCTTAATAATTTAAGATCACAAACATGTGACTTTATTAACTTTTGGTTTTGTAATTTTAAACAAATATGAAAATAAAGCTCAACAAAGGAGAGCAACATTTGCAAGAAAAGGAGAGCAACATTTGCAAGACAAAGCCCCTCCCAACAATATCCAATAGCCACAACACCCAAATGGGCATCAGAAGTCAAAAGATATCACGTTTAATTGGATTTTACCTTCTTTTGGACATAGACGCTTTGTTTCATTGCCAGTTTTATCATACGATGTAACAGCCTTTACTGGTTGCCTATTCATGTTCATCCGTTGCGCCTGCTGTTTTCTATGTTTCCTAAGAAGATCTCGTTCTTTCTGCCACGTGACTTCTTTGTTAATGTCGTGATGGATTTTAGGACAGGTGGGAACTAATTTAGATTGTGAGTCTACTCGTGAATTGTTACGTTTGATTTCTTCCAAGTGGATGCTGTCAGTGTGCTCCACTATAACTTTGGTTTCGGGAAGTTTATCTTTTGTCTTTCCAACTTTTGTATCATTGGATTTATGTCGCTTATCAATAGCAGGAACAACTTTTTCATTCGTTTCTCTTCTGTGTGTTATAACAGGGGCTTTATTATCACACTTTACACCTTTCCGGCGGCTGAATAAATCTTTTTCTCTGATCTCCTTTTTAGGTTCGGGTTCTGCACTTGTGGCAAGTATTGAAACTTTATAAGATGGTTGAATAGGGTTTATGTCTGGTAGTCGCTGAGATTTGAGCGGTGGAAGTCGTGTTGATTTCCTTGGTGGCAATGGCTGGAGTCTTGGTGAAATCCCTATTGTCACCTCAACTCCTTCACCTGAATGTGAGTATAACATAATTGATAAAAGAAATGTATGTTAAATAGAGGTAAACAGTGTTTAAGTAAAGAGCAACAGAAAATAACAAAAATAAACGATGATTTCTTGATATACCTGATTTTAAGTTAATATTTCTTTGATAAGCAATTTTATCATATACTAGTAGAGAGTACGTGTTTTTTTTACTAAGAATAATGGGTATCTTACCTTGCGTAGGTTTTCTTGAATCAGGTAATCTGTAAAATTAGAAATATTTACAAGTTTATTTTCAGTGGATTTCAATGTTTTAAAGAAGAACAGATATTTAAACATGCATGACATTTAAGCTTCAAATAAAATGTAAAGAATGTGAAGCTATTAGGACAGTGCAATTAAAATACCGTGGCATATCATGTCATTTCAGGACAGATGGTAGGTACGTTCGTCTGTGCTTTGAAGGAAAATGGATTAATTTAATATTTTTCTTAACCCCTAACTTCCTGTTACTCTTAGATTTTACTCTCCAGCCTCCGTATTTTGGACTGTATCATCATCAATTTTGTGAATATCAAGACGAAAATTTAAAATTGGATCAGCCAAACGTGTAGAGCATTGTCAGATTGGACTGAAATGAAGACTGGCTTGGCTCTATACTGATGACAAAGGTTAATGTCTGTTAGTTCCATCAGGATAAGGGTTAATCTTAACCCCCAATATATTACTTTTTCAGATTAAATTTATATGAGTGGAAAAACGTCTATACATTACATTTTCAGATTAAAATTATATGAGTGGAAAAAAGCCCATACATAACATTTTCAGATTAAATTATATGATCGGTAAAAACCGCTCATACATTACATTTTCACATTTAAATTTTATGGTCGGTTAAAATCATATTAGTGGTAAACCGTCTATTCTTTACATTTTCAGATTAAAACTACATGATCGGTAAATCCGCCTATACATAACATTTTCTAATGAAAATTATATGATCATTGAACCCCCTATACATTTCAATTTCAGATTAAAATCATATGATTGGTAAACCGGCTGTACATTACATTTGAAAATTAAAACTACATGATCATACATAACATTTTTGGTAAACCGCCTATACCTTACATTTTTAGATTAAAACCATGGTATACTGCCTTAAATAACATTTTCAGATTAAAATATATCATATTCTCAGATTAAAATCATATGATCGGTAAACACCTATACATTTCATTTTCAGAATAGAATTATATGATCGGTACAAAACATTTTCATATGAAAATAGTATAATCGGTAAACTGCATATGCATTACATTTTCAGATTAAAATCATATGATTGGTAACCGCTTAGCAGATTAAAAGTATATGATTGGTAAACCGTCCATACATTACATTTGCAGATTAAAATTAGATGATTGGTAAAACCGTCTTAACATGGCATTTTCAGATTAAAATTATGGTTAACTTCCTATACATTACATTTTCAGATTAAAATTATATGACCCGTTAACCGGTTATACATTACCTTTTCAGATTATTAAAATTATATGATTGGTTAAACCCCTTATACATTTCTTTTCAGATTAAAATAAAATGATCACTAAACCGCCTATGAATAACATTTTCAGAATAAAATTATATGATCTGTAAAACCGTCTTTACATTACAATAATATGATCAGTAAACCGCCTTTGCTTTACATTTTCAGATTAAAATAATATGATTGGTAAACCGCATATACATTGCATTTTCAGATTAAAATTATATGAGTGGTAAAAAGCAGCAGTAGCCAAATAAATGGTTTTATTGCAATTTAGGAACTTGGGCTCGAGGCAAACAGAAGAAGCCATAACATATCTGACCATATGTCTTTAAATGGCACCAGTAATATTATTTTTAAAAAGGGTAACTTAAAGTATTTTCATAATCCAGATAAAACAGACAAATCAAAAGTAACCAGTACAGCATCACATTAAGGCTTGACTAAAATAAATCTAAGTCATTTTACCTGTTCATTTTCTGCAAGAAATACTATATGTTTCAGTAATCATTATATTTAATACCAATTCTGCAGTTTAATTAGCGCCTGTCACTTAGTAAACCTATTTTGACGTTAAAATGCTTTACGTTGTCTATAGAGACGTCGTCAAGAAATATCACGTGACTTAATTGTTTCAGTTGACCAATAGAAACGCGTTTTGTAGATTTTATGTTTCAGCTATATTTACATGCATTTAGATCTACTGAATAAAAAAATTACATGCTCTTTCCATTTTACAAACTTTATATTTTATAAGATAATCATCGACTCTAAGCTCAAAATCAATTTAGTAAAAGTATTTGGAACTTTTAAATTGGAGGGGGGGGGGGGGTATTTTGTGGAAAACAAGTAGTATAGGGATAGAACACCGTGCCCCTAATCCGGAGGTTGTGGGTTCGAATTGCACCAGACGCGATATTCTCATTCAGCTTCCTTAACTCTCATTGGTGAGATTACTGCTTGGTTTTAGGAATACTTGTTCTGAAAGAATAATCTAATGATCGAATGTGACTTAATAGTGAAATGTATAAATGAGACCATCCCCCAAAATGAATTAGTCATTGACTGAAATAACACAATTTTAATCATAATTTTAGCTGGAACTGTTCGAGAATGCTTAAAATAACACCATTTGTTATGTCTAATGTCCGAGACAATATTTTGTAATTGGCAAAAACTGAATCCAAATGAAATAATGCATTTGTTCTTAATGCTAGTGTTCCGACAAATTCTGATCGTTTCTGGCGGCATATCTTGGTAATGGCATTATAATTAAATCACTTTCAATAACAAAACAATATTCTCTATGCTTACCTTGTCATTTGAGTTGATAAATGATTAAATGTTCTATGGTTGAAAGCCTATTTAATCTGTTACATCCAGCATGGTGACATACCGACGTCGTTACTTGGAAACGTCACGGTCTCGTTCTAGACAGTAACGTAACGCGAATGAACGCGATATCTAGAAAACGTTTTGAATTTAGGCCTAAACTGACCACGACATTTTTCTATGTGCAATTATATTGTTTTTTTTTTTATTATATGTATGGTAATGGTGGCTCCAAACAGCTATGCGTTTATTTCAATATAACCGGACAATATAAGATGGTATGAGATTAAGTGAATAATCCTAAATATACTTATGTTGCATAAATCCGGTAACATTGCATGGCAAACTGCGTTATTTTATCACGCTGAATATTTTAATTGCCAATACATGTATATACAACACATTTACCCTTTTTTTCCAAAATAACTATTGACTGAATTGCGAACAGTGCGCAGATCAGACGGCGAGTAGGCGCCAGCTGATCTTGGTTTGCACTGGTCACAAGGATAGATGAAGCATGACGTTTAAACAGCTCTGAATTTTCAACTATTGTATAAATTATGAAAACATTATCATGAATCTGTATTTCATCAATATTGATCATTTAAAACAACTATATAAGAACGCATTAATTTTTTTCCACTTTTGATGTGTTAAGCATTAAAACTGCAATCTATTACCGGCAACTTGCCAATTCTACAACTAGAACCGCGACGAAAGATGAAAGAAAACACAAAACAATCATATAATCTGCAGAGAAAAAGAGTGGTGGTATCAAGGAATAGACAATAATAATCTGACTTGTGAAACAATCGGTTGTTGAAAAACAAATGCATGTTTTGTAGTACAATAGCACGTGCAGAAACAGTATGTGAAACTGCCAAGACAATTAAAATACTGCCAATTTTGACAACTGATATTACAGTGTAGCTTTTTTAAATATGTCCTTTAAGCATACTTATTAAAATAACATTACCTCGAAATGCATTTCCGTTAACACTTTATGCAATAATCTGATCTTGATCTGGCATTTAAATCATTCCAACATCTACTCCTGATATTTGATATAATTCGGTGATTAATAAAATTATCGTAGAAACTTTATTGCTTTTGATATGTCTATATCAGGAATTAAATTTTACAACCGTTAAATTCGTTTTGTGAACATGTACGAGGGGTGTTCGGGAAATTTAAGGACTTTTGCTGTATTTTTTTCCTTAATGGTGCGTTTTTATCCATATTCCACAAAATGTAATTTAGATATGTGCTCAATATGTAGTATAACGCTCACTAACAAGAATAGACAAATACCGCTCGAAACTTGTTTCTTTGGGAACCGCATAACACATACCTTGAGCACTCCGTTTTTATCGTATGTAAGTTAATGGTACCGATATATTTAATTTATAATACTTTTCTTAAATTACAATGGATAACGTCACGAAAAACACGAGCGTTAAATACAACGTCAACGTCATTTCCTGAAAATTCTACTCGTAAATCGTTACAATTGTTTGAATAACAACGGTTTTAACATCACTGGTCCTTTCACAAATCAAGAGAAAAATGACGTCAATAGGCGACGTTGAAGTCAGGGCAATCATCAAGTTTTGTGTAGGAATAGAAAAGACACCAACGGAGATGTATAAAATGATTCAAGCATCTAGTACAACAAAGAAATGATGTAGATCGCTAGTATTTAGATGGCCCGACATGTTCCGAAACGGAAGAGAGTCAATAGAGGATGACAAGCGATGCGGTCGACCATCGGTGGTGAAGACAGCTGCGTGGTCGACGCTTTGATTCCGGGTTGGAATTACAAATTGAAACCCAGAGAATATTTCGTCATTCAACAACATCTGGTACCAGGACACGTACGACAAATGGGTCAAGAAGCATAGAAAATGTATAGCTGTGAATGGAGATTACGTCAAGAAGTGAGTCGATATGACGATCGGGGAAACTTGACGTTAACATTTTTAGCACTGACGTGACGTTAGCGTACTCCGGGTATGCTTCGGTGTATGTTTTGTTTTATTTGTAATTTACTTATTGTTTTATGTATTTCATTGTAATTTTTACAGCTTGCTGTAAAATAATTAAATATTTTTATGGTGTTTTTCTTGTTTTTCAATTTCTATTATTTATCAAACTACAGCAAAAGTCCTTAAACTTCCCGAACACCCCTCGTATTTTAAAAAATAGATCACAAATGTAACGTTGTTAGAAATTGTGTAGAAATATTTAATAAATATGCTCAAAAGTATCTTCATTGTATTGTCTTATCTCGTCATAACAGGTCTTCATTATCAGACTGTTGATTTTCATAAATGTAGGATTGTAAGAACAAAGTTAATTGAAATACCACTTAAATAAAGATCCCATATTTTCAAGTTATTTCGAAAAATTACGTTTTGCCTCGACGAAATTAGAATTGGCGTGAAATGCTAACTATAACTGGTATTTCTCTTGCAACTAAGGAAAACAGACGCTTAATTGTTTCATACGCGGAAGTAATTTGCATAATTTGGCTAGAGATAAGTCGCACCAACACTAAGTCTGTTCAGATGATACCGTGAATTTTAAGCTTTACAGGTAGAGAATGACCTCTAGTGTCGCACATTGCATTATTTCATGCACGATCATGCACCGTAGTAGAACTACCGACCTTCCGTGTGCTTGAAATCACATGAAAGAATTCTTAGTCCCGGTAAGGGCTACATGAACAAGAGACTCGAAGCCGGCGATCATAACCAGTCAGCAACAGAGGTTTAGAACCAAATACCAGTAAGTCTTTAGTTAGAGAGAAGACAGTTTTCATAAGACAGTGTTTTGAGAAAGAGAGACAGAAAAAGAGAGACCACCTGGTATACATTTACGTTCACCATTATCATAATATTGTTTAATTGTTTTGAAAATAAAATATGAGTACATGTGATATAAACAAGCTATTTCACAAATTATACTGATACGAGCTACTTTACTTTTTGGATACTTGAAATCATCTGTAGACTCTAGAAGTAAGCTCTTGTAAAGCCATATTGAACTTTTAAATTGAAAATAGCAAGATCTACTTTTAATCATCAATTACAATATCAATATAACATCTTCAACTTAAGATATTAATATTCCAGTAGAAATGGAAATTGACATTTGATTTTATGTTTTCCCATTATAAACTGCTTTAAAGTGAGGCGAGGCTGTTCCGTAATATTGTCTTGAAAATATGCCAGCTTAAATTATAAACAGAACTAACTGAAGGCGTTGACGTGAGATGTATTTGTGAATCTTGAAGATTTTCCCGGCATAACATGTGTTTATACTTCATGGTATATAAATATTATGTTTCAATATTTCTGTACCAACAGTGTCATACATGTTTCATATAACAATTTATAGATTAGAAAATATGGTTTTGGTCATAAATAAAAAAAAAAAACAATCATCAATTTTGGTCATAAATAAAAAAACAATAAATAAAAACAATCTTCAAGGAAGCAATATTTTATTTAATGAGTTATCAACGTACATGAAAAAAGCAATACAAAAATACATAACAATAATAACTAGAAATGTTATGGCAATTGAGTCAACATGTAAAATACAAAGCACTACTAATATATAGACTAAAGTAGTCGAGAAGGCCGAAAACTACGACAAATACAAATTAGCGTTTTAATCATACTGGAGAATATGCATGGTAGTTTAGTTTTTTTAATCTTGAGTAAACTGTTCACTCTCTGATTTTTGTTCAATATACTCAAATTACCTGATTTGAGTAAATAAATATTCAATTTAACATTACAATATCATTTACACATTTCAATGCTTTATCAACTCGCTATATATTAAAGTTCAAAAACGGTTTTGGCCATTACTCCGACGCTGCCGTCATATTTGGCAAACATTATACATTCACCAAATTTGTTTTCTTCAATCAGAATTGATCTGTTATTTAAATTCTGATGTTCTCCGTCTCATGTTTGCATGAATTTTATTGAAGATGTGATATTAACCTTTTATTCATCATCGTTTTTTCTTAAAGTAATATTTGTCAGTTTAACAGAATTGCCAACGTTACTGTCATGAAGTATCATCACGGTGACAGGTTTCCCTCGCCAATTGCTTAAAAGAAAATAGTATCTCTCTCCATGTAGAAACCTCACCAATGTCTTAAAACACATGTGATTCTTCCATGTAAAATATCTCCAGATTCATGCACAAGTCCCACAGTGAAACAGTAAATAAATAACATTTCAATATTCTGTTTGTTATTGAATGCAAAAGTAATATTTTCTATGCTTCTTCCGCTGTCAAGTTCAATCGCAATTTTTTTCAAAAATCGCATTACGTTTCAGCAAATTTATTTTTCAAAAAACTGGTTACGTTTCAATTTATTTTTTGTCGTGAAATCATTTCACTTATATTCATATAAATTAATTATTAATATCTCAAAAATATAATGATTTTATCGAAAACCATACTTCTTTAAATCTTTCCTTATCTTCTGTGGGATCATCATTTCTATTCGCTCTTTTTCCCTTTTCTCTTTTTCTATTCTAATTAACTCCTGCTGCTTTTCCTCTTCTATTCTTTTCTTTGATTTAAAACCCAATCCTTTCTTTGTGCAATTCAAAATAACTGGCGTTTGCTGATTTTTTGCCCCATTTGATGCAGGTGTGCACTTTCCGGAAGTTGATAGCTGACGGGTTTTCTGCTTTTCCTCAATTTCCAGGAACTCTTCAATATCTTTATCCCAGTCCCAGTCTTCGTCGTCATCACATTTGCGACGGACAGACAGATCTATCTTCTGTCTTTCGCTCGCTCGATGATTTCCAACAGACTTTCCTAAATTGAAAATGTTAGCAAAACTATAACACTATTCAATTATATTATGAATAATCTATTAAATTATTAACGAACAGTTTAATAATATTCTAATTTAATATTAAGTACTAATAAAGCTCTTGCATATCTGTTTAATCAAATGTTCTGTATTATAAATTTAAAATTTTGGCTTCAATAAGATAGATATATAAACATATAGATAGGTAAAAAACACATAACAATGGTTGTCGCCAAAATTTCCTGCAAATGCAAAATCTGACTGTCTAAACCTATCATTAATTCCCTTAACAATTTAAGATAAAAGCGGATACACAGACATGTTACTTTACAAACTTTTGGTTTTGTAATTTTAAACAAATATGAAACTAAAGCTCAACAAAGGAGAGCAACATTTGCAAGAAAAGGAGAGCAACATTTGCAAGAAAAGGAGAGCAACATTTGCAAGAAAAGGAGAGCAACATTTGCAAGAAAAGGAGAGCAACATTTGCAAGAAAATGAGAGCAACATTTGCAAGACAAAGCCCCTCCCAACAATATCCAATAGCCACAACACCCAAATGGGCATCAGAAGTCAAAAGATATCACGTTTAATTGGATTTTACCTTCTTTTGGACATAGCCGCTTTGTTTCATTGCCAGTTTTATCATACGATGTAACAGCCTTTACTGGTTGCCTATTCATGTTCATCCGTTGCGCCTGCTGTTTTCTATGTTTCCTAAGAAGATCTCGTTCTTTCTGCCACGTGACCTCTTTGTTAATGACGTGATGGATTTTAGGGCAGGTGGGGACTAATTTTGATTGTGATTCTACTCGTGAAATGTTACGTTTTATTTCTTCCAAGTGGATGTTGTCAGTGTGCTTTACAATAACTTCAGTTTTGTGAAGTTTATCTTTTGACTTTCCTACTTGTGTATCATTGGATTTATGTCGCTTATCAACGACAGGAATGATTTTGCTGACAACTTTTTCATTCGTTTCTCTTCTGTTTGATATAACAGGGGCTTTATAATCACACTTTACTCCTTTCCGGCTGAATACATCTTTTTCCTTTACCTCTCTTTTAGGTTGTAAATCAGCACTTGTGGCAAGTAATGAAACTTTATTAGATGGTTGAATAGGGTTTATGTCTGGTAGTCGCTGAGATTTGAGCGGTGGAAGTCGTGTTGATTTCCTTGGTGACAATGGCTGGAGTCTTGGTGAAATCCCTATATTCGCCTCAACTCCTTCACCTGAATGTGAGTATAACATAATTGATAATTGTTAAGTAGTGGTAAACAGTGTTTAAGTAAAGAGCAACAGAAAATAACAAAATAAACGATGATTGCTCGATATAACTGATTTTATGTTAATATTTCTTTGTTAAGCAGTTTTATCATATAGAGAGTACGGTTACTTTACTGAGAATTATGTGTATCTTACCTTGCGTAGGTTTTCTTGAATCAGGTAATCTGTAAAATTAAAAAAAAATATTTACAAGTTTATTTTCAGTGGATAGAAGAATAGATTTTTAAACATGCATGACATTTAAGTTTTAAATAAAGTGTAAAGAAGTGAAGCTATTTGGTGGACAGTGCAATTAAAATACCGTGGCATATCATGTCATTTCAGGACATATGTTCGGTACGTCCATCTGTGCTTTGAAGGAAAATGGTTTAATTTAATCTTTTTCTTAACCCTTACTTGCTGATACTCTTAGATTATCCCAGCCTCCGTATTTTGGACTGTCTCATCATCAATGACGAAACTTGAAAATTGGGTCAGTCAAACGTGTAGAGCATTGTCACATTGGACAGAAATGAAGACTGGCTTGGCTCTATACTGATGACAAAGGTTAATGTCTGTCGGATCAATCAGGATAAGGGTTAATCTTAGACTTGAAACCGCCTATATTTTATATTTTCAGATTAAATTTATATCAATGGAAAAACGCCTATACATAACATTTTGAGATTAAATTATATGACAGGTAAAAGCCGCTCATAAATTACATTTTCACACAATAAAATTATATTATAGGTACATAGCACTTTCACCGCCTATACATAGCACTTTCAGACTAAATTCATATGAGTGGAAAAACGCCTATATATAACATTTCCAGATTGAATTATAATGATCGTTAAAGCCGCCTATACATTGCATTTTCAGATTAAAATTATTAAAATAATAATAATAATAATAATAATAATATGATCGATAAACCGCATATACATTATATTCTCAGCTTAAAATTATATGAGTGGTAAACCGTCTATATATTACAGCATCATATAAAAAGTATATGATTGGTAAACCGCCTATACATTACATTTTCAGATTAAAATTATGGTAAACCACATGCAATACTTTACATTTTCAGATTATTAAAGTTATATGATCTGTAAAACCGCCTATACATTACATTTTCAGATTAAAATTATGGTAAACCACCAATACTTTACATTTTCAAATTATTAAAATTATATGATCTCTAAAACCGCATATACATTACATTTTCAGATTAAAATTATATGAGTGGTAAACCGCCAATATATAACGGTTTCAAATTAAAAAAGTATGTATGGTAAAAAGCAGCAGTAGCAGATAGAGAAATCTAAAGTAACTACTACGGCATCATAAATGACTTGCTTAAAATAAATCTAAATCATTTTACCTGTTCATTTTCTGCAAGAAATACTATATGCTTCAGTTATTATTATATTTAATACAAATTCTGCAATTACACTGTACATTCTATAATAAACGCCTATCTCTAAGTGAAACTATTTTGACGTTAAAATGATTTGCGTTGTCTAGAGACGTCGTCAAAAAAGTCACGTGTCGTCATTGTGTTTGTTGACCAATAGGAACTCGTTTTGTAGTTTTCATTATCATTGAAATGTTCCAGCAAGTGTGTTCATGCACATACTGAATAAAAAAAAATATTTGCTTTTTCTATTATACAAGAATCCGTTCCAAATTTTATGGTGTATTATCATATATCGCCTCGATGTTTAATATCAATTTAGTAAAAATATTTGTCACACTAAAATGGGGGTCTATTTTGTGGAAGACAGTGGTATAGGGATAGAACACCTTATTTCTCATCCGAATGTGTTGACCTCGAATCACACAAGACGCGATATTCACTTTCAGCTTCCTTAACCTCTCAATGGTGCGATTACTGCATGGTTAGGAATACTTGTTCCGAATACTAAATTAGAAGTGAAATGAATAAATGGGACCGATCTCTAAAATGGCTTTGTATGAACAGGCCCAATCAAACAGAGCATGCGACATTTTACAATTTTGCCGTGTTGGGCTTTCTTTAGGGATTCTGTTTTTCTCTTTGACTTGAATAACAAAACAATCATTTTAATCATAATTTTGGCTGGAAAGCTGTTTATACTGCACATTTATTCAATACTGGTTAACTGTTTGAGAATGCTAAAAATAACACCATTTGTTATGTCTAATGTCCGAGACAATATTTTGTAAAACTAAATCCAAACGAAATAACGCATTTGTTCTTATTACTTGTTTTCCGGCAAATTCTGATCGTTTCTGCCGACATTTCTTGGTAATGGCATTATAATTGAAACACTCTAAATAAGAATACTTACCTTGTCATTCGAGTTGATAAATGATGGAATCTTCTAAGGTTGAAAGCTTATCTAATCTGTTACATCTGGCATGCTAGCATACTGACGTCCTTACTTGGAAACGTCGCGGTCTCGTTCAGGACAGTAACGTTACGTGAATTAACGCGATACTTTAAGATCACGTTATAAACTGACATTTTTCTATGTGAAATTGTATTTTTTTATGATTAATATGGTAACGGTGGCTTCTAACAGCAACGAGTATATTTCTACACAACCGGAAAATACAAGCGGGCGTGAGAAATTGGTGAATAATCCTAAATGTACTTACGTTGCATAAATCTGGTAATCTTACATGGCAAAATGCGTTACCTAATAACGCTGAATACCTTAATTGTCAATCTATACAAACTCATTTACTTCTTTTCCAAAATAACAATAGTACGTCACGGCTGATCTTGGTCTGCACTGGCCATATGTGTAAAATCAATTGCCACCAGAAGAATTATGGTAAGGCCATGTAATGTGGATGTGTCAGTTAAAGAAATAATAATGTAGAAGTGAATATAAATGCTTTTGAGGGTTAAAGAACTTATATTAGCAACAAAGATGTTCTACATGAAAATTGTTTTCTAAAAGTAAATATATATAAATACATGAACATAAACTTAATATAAACTGTCTATTTTGACATAGATCCTTGATAAGTATTGTGATTTCCGCATATTAAGTTTTAACAGCTCAGTATTTGCAAATTTTTGTATAGTCTATGAATGAATGATCATGAATTTAATGATCATGAATCTTTATATCATCAATATTGATCATTTAAAACAATAATATGAGAAGATATGTTATTTATTTGTTTCACTTTTGATGCGATAAGCATTAAGAGTGTAATCTATTACAGGCAACTTGCCAACTCTACAACTAGAACCGCGACGAAAGATGAAAGAAAACACAAAACAATCATATCATCTGCAGAGAGGAAGAGTGATGGTATGACGGAATAGACAATAATAATCTGCCTCGTGAAACAATCGGTTGTTGGAACAAATGCATGTTTTGTAGTACACTAGCATGTGCAGAAACAATATGTAAAACTGCCAAGACAATTAAAATACTGCCAATTTTGACAACTGATATACAGTGTAGCATTTTCTTTAAATATGTACTTTAAGCATACTAACTAAAATAACATTACCCCGAACTGCATTTTCATTAACACTTTATGCAATGAGCTGATCTTCTTCACTGCATAGTCAATGCCACGAGTCATTAACACTTTTATGCTCTTCACTGCATATTCATTAACACGTTTATGCTATTAACACTTGTATGCTCTTCACTGCATATTCATTAACACTTTTATGCTCTTCGCTACATATTCAATGCCACTTGTCATTAACGCTTTTATGCAATGATCTGATCTTCTTCGCATTGTCAATGCCACGTGTCATTAACACTTTTATGCTCTTCACTGCATATTCATTAACACTTTTATGCTCTTCACTGCATATTCATTAACACTTTTATGCTCTTCGCTACATAGTCAATGCCACTTGTCATTAACGCTTTTATGCAATGATCTGATCTTCTTCGCATTGTCAATGCCACGGGTCATTAACACTTTTATGCTCTTCACTGCATATCCAATGTCACGGGTCACGTAAGTATCACGTCACAACGAGCGCGGTATGTTCATGAGAATACCATTGTTATTTGTCGGAACTTATTTTAAAAATGACCTATTCATTCATATTTGAACACCCTTCGTATACCCATCCGAATATTCAATTAAATGTATATTTTCTACCAAAGTGTGTAATTGTTGCCGAAGTTTTTTTCCCCCGAAAATAATTATTATACCATTCGAGATAAAGTTTGTCGCTGGTAATGACTAGTGTACATAAAATTTATGAATATAGCACCAAACTAAGGAAGGATATCGCATGCTCGTTATTTCCACATTTGACTAGTTGCAGTGATCTCCCTTAGATTATATATCTCTGTGTCTTGTATATATATATGGGGGCCGATGTACATGTCTGTCTTCTGAATGTTCGCACATCGTCGGATACCCACCGTGGCACGGTTGATTAACATGTAACACAACATATAATCAATATTAATTAATGTGCTACCGTTGGTATCCGACGGAGGTGTTTCGCAATGCAATTTAGACAGACATTATTTCAGGTTAGTATGAGCTCATTGGAAGAACTACCGATTTTTCTGGCGCATGAAACAGAAGCAGGACCCGTTAAAGTCCGAGCCAGCAAGGCGGGGGATTTAATAAGAAGAGATGTTAATACACAACAAAAAATGTGCATTAGCGCTATTCTTGTTTTATTCAGTACTTCCGCGTTCCGTTGTCTATTTTTTGCATAAAAAAGATTCGCGCATAAAAATAGCGCATGCAGGTATACATGAACGGATATATATAAAAGTACGTGAGCACGAGCCGTTGTTGCGCGCTTTTTAATATGCGTGACTCCTGGCGTAGAATGAAGTTAACTGTTTTGACGGCCCCGATATTTTCTTTATCACTAGCATGTGGAAAGCATGACAAAATGGTTTCTTTGTACGACAAATAGATTACGAAGGTGCAAGAATAGAGTTAATGCACTTTCTTTTGTGCATAAACATCTGCACAAGCCCTCAGTTTTTATCAAACCCCTTACGGAATCGGGTTTTAAGTGCATGCTTCTGCAGACGCACGAGAAAAGGTGGATTTGCCCTCTATTAGTGCTAAGTTTGGCGTAAATACTATCACTGACTGTGTTAATACAACTTGCACAATAGTCTAGAACAATATTTTTTTTTAAGTTAATAAAAAGGAAATATACCATTAAATAACGCTAGCCGACGCCTTATGAGCCTTTATAAATGACATTGAAGGCATGTGCAATGTTTTAAACGAATACATTTAGTTGTTGTGGTGACTCAAAATTTAAGCAGAATTTTTAATGTTTAGCGAAGGGGAATAATTCAATAAAAATACATGATCGAGTAATGGACATTTGTCAGTGACTTTCTGCAGATTCCAACAAAATGTGTAACGTTTAAAATGAAGGTCAACATTGGTTGTGAAGGAGACACAACATGCATACAAAACCTTCAACGGAAACTTTCCAATGTCATCCAGTTAAAATCTAATACCACAAGCTGTGTTTTCCTGGATTCTCTGTCAGTATTGACCACATATTCTACCCAAGGAACACCCATCCACTCCATGTCACTCACTTCAAAAAAGCTTTACGCACAGTTCATGTAATATAATACATACCTTTGATGTGCATCTTTTGTAAAGAATAATAAATTTACATTATTCTATTTTTACAAACTTTATTCAGTCAATTATGTATTTATATTCTATGCACACTTTTTAGTATAGCATATACCCTGTGTGTAAGTTTTTTTTATGTATTAACACAAATTTCTCAATAGTGTTGCATATAAATGTACAAGGAAAAAAACAAAACATAAAGTGCATATTTAAACGTAAATCGATTCAGTGCTATAATGTAGTAAACAAGAGCTGTCGGTAGGACAGCAACGCTCGACTATTCTTAGTGCTTGATAGTAAAAAAAGCCTTGATAATGTAAAATTTTCTAAGTTAACAAAAGGGCAAATTTTTTCTTTAAATCCATGTTAGAGTTATAGGTATTGAAGAGAGTCCACTGTGTTTCAAAGGCAGATGTCAATAGAATATGAAAATATCTGAGGTGGTATGCAAACTTAAATGCAAATTCTAAGTCGAAAAAGGGGCATAATTCTGTCAAAATGCTTGATACAGTTACCTCCTCCTGTCTACAGGTTGGGGTCATGATGGTGAACAAGTGTGCAAAGTTTCAAAGCCATATGTCAATGGACTTTGACAATATTTGAGGTATTACAAAAACTTTCGTGTAAATTCTATGTCGAAAAAGGGGCATAATTCTGTCAAAATGCTTGATACAGTTACCTCCTCCTGTCTACAGGTTGGGGGTCATGATGGTGAACAAGTGTGCAAAGTTTCAAAGCCATATGTCAATGGACTTTGAAACTATTTGAGGTATTACAAAAACTTTAACATAAGTGGTTACGCCGACACTCGGGTGACTACAATAGCTCTACTTATTCTTATCGAATAGTCGAGCTAAACACTAGTCTCAATTTAACCCTAAACATGCTAGAATTGAAAGTAATTAGCCTTTGCCACCAGTATAGAGCCAGGCCAGCCTGCACTTCAGTGCAATCTGACCAGGCTCTATATACTGTTGGTAGATCATATTTTTGTATTTTGATATTAAAACCCCTTTCACTCTGAATGGACTGTTGTGAATTCAAAGAGAGGCTTTGTTCCCAATTCAGCAGGTTAAAGAATAAGAACAATACTGTCTAGGGGGCAACCAGCTATACAAGCATTAAAATTCTATAGAAGAATTTCACAAAATTGATTTAGGAAATTTTACTTTTTGCTAGAATACAGAATTTATGCAATTCTTTATTGTTATTAAATGATTTGATGTATCCAAACTATTAACTGTTCCCTGATTTTATTCATGAATGTAATTTAAATTAGAATCAATCAATTTATTTATCTGTAAATAACAATAAAAATCATATTCCTTGGACAGACAAAAGAAAAGCAACAAGATTTGTGAAAATTCTTTTAACTTCCATCACACATAAAAAACCAACCACCAAACTTTGATTTCTTGATCAACAAAAAGAAATTATATTTTTTAATAAAACATTAGTAAGTCTGGAAGCTGTGCATATTTTTGCTGTTTGTTGTTAACTAAAATGAAAAGTGAAGGCACAAAATACTTTTGCATCAGAATAATACAAAAACAAAACAAACCTATCTTCACACTAAACACTTGTCATCATTTCACTGTGATTCCTTTACTCCCCCCACACCCACCCTATCTGTTCCCACCAGCAAAACAAGACATACAGCAAATTAATTTTTCTAATTGTCAACATGGTCAGTTTATATAATTATATGTATAAATAACCTAATCTAGTTATTTCTGTACCAATATCACACAACTGTCACTTATAGAACTAATTGATTTTACTTCTATAATCATTAATTGGTTTTCTTAATTCAATTACCAAGCACCTGCTTTTCAAGATTTCAGAAATCATATTGTAATCGTTATTATACATAATCCTGCACTACCATTTTCTTGACAAGTGAGCACAACATGGATAATTCTTATCGTTATCATTAGGTAAGTAACTATATGAAAATAAAATTATCCAAAGTAATGAGAATGTGTGAATAGTCTTTGTAAAATTGTTTATCTAAATTATTACACCAACAGTAAAAGCTACAAGTTGTTTTATCACCACAACAGTATCTGGTGTGAAAAAAAGCTGTTAGGGAAATCATGCCCTACAAACTTATACATTGTAGGTAGTTTGAAAGAAGAAACCCAACAAGGCATATACTTTCCCTTTTGAACCTAAAGATAGCATGCAAAAAAAAGCCCACAGAAAGTAAAGTAGAAGGAAAGCATGTTTTGTTTGATTTTACGGTGCACCAACACAATTTCAGTTATATGGCGCCAGAACAGGAAAGATGATTTTTGCTAACCTCGGACGTGACTTGCACAACAAAATACAAGTCATTCATTCTGGTCATCCCTTAGCTAACTGGTTGTAATTAAATCTACCTATGCCACCAGTTCAGACCAACACATCTGTCCGATAACAATCTGCACTGGTTACAATATTCAATTAATATTCATTCTGCAATTTTGCCCTAAAAATAATGAATAGATTTGTACAAAAATAGGAAGATGGACATGTTCAATTAAAATATTTAGCATTGGAAGGTAGCAGAACCTCTACAGGTGTGGTAAAACAATGTAAAAAATAAAGACACATGTACAGACAAAACGAAAGCAACATTTACAGGTCAACTTTTTTTGGTGCATATACAAGCAACATTTACAGGTCAACCTTTTTTGGTGCATATACAAACAAGGAAGAATTTAAAAAGACAATTCATCCTCGGTCAGGTTTAGTGAAGAAGAAGGAAACTAGAAATGTGTCATCATGCCACGGATGCCCCCGCATGCAGCCAAAATTTCAGATGGTGCATTAATTATTTTTTTCATTTTAAGTTCAAAGCCCTTAAAACTTTTCAATGTTAACACAAACCATTTTCATACAATGTTCAAGGCACTGAAATTATTCAGTCTTAACCTTTTAAAAATAGCATATTGCATATTTGTAGCCGAAATAATGGCTAAAATTATGAGTGCTGAAACTGAAAGTTCAAAATTTTTCCAACATTCAGGAAAGATAAGTTTGTCTAAAATCATTGAACCACAACCAAATTCAAACTTAAACTGCTTATTCCTAAGATGTATCTATATTATTTTCAAAGTGAAAGGGACATAAACTCTGCAAAAAATCATCAAACCATGACCAAATTCCAACTTGACCTGTCCATTCCTTTGACATATTCATATGTCAAATTTAAGTAGAATATGTTAACACTGTTTGGGGTAGATAATGAACAGAAACTGTAAATTTCATGTTATTTTCAAAGTTGAAAGGGGGCTTTACTCTTGCCAAAAATCATTGAACCATGACCAAATTCGAACTTGGCCTGGGCATTCCAAAAACGTATCCATATGTCAAATTTGAGTTGAATGTGTTGTACTGTTGGGGAGATAATAAAAGGAAACTGAAAAATTTCATATTACTTTTCAAAGTGAAAGGGGCATAACTCTGCCAAAAATCATTGAACCATGACCAAATTTGAACTTGACCTGCGCATTCTTTTGACGCATCCATATGTCAAGTTTTAGTTGAAGGTGTTGTACCGATGGGGAGATAATGAACGGAAACTGAAAATTTCATATTATTTTCAAAGTAAAAGGGGCATAACTCTGCCAAAAATCATCGAACCATGACCAAATTCGAACTTGACCTGTATTTTCTCATGACATATCTATATTTCAAGTTTGAGTTGAATGTGTTCTACCGTTGGGGAGATAATGAACGGAAACTGAAAAATTCATATTATTTTCAAAGTAAAAGGGGCATAACTCTGCCAAAAATCATCGAACCATGACCAAATTCGAACTTGACCTGTATTTTGTCATGACATATCCATATGTCAAGTTTGAGTTGAATGTGTTGTACCGTTGGGGAGATAATGAACGGAAACTGAAATTTCATATTATTTTCAAAGTAAAAGGGGCATAACTCTGCCAAATATCATTGAACCATGACCAAATTCGAACTTGACCTGTATTTTCTCATGACATAACCATATGCCTAATTTGAGGTGAATGTGTACAACAGTTTCTAAGATAATGAACGAAAACTGATGATGACGGTATGACAGAATGACGGAAGGACGGAATGACGAAACAGGGTAACACTATATGCCCCGGCCATTACATGGCGGGGGCATAAAAAGAGCACTTTTATAAAGAAGTCAGTATTCAATTTTTTTTTACATACTGGCTTACATTTCCTGAGATATCTACATGGCATCACTATTTTAGTAAAAGATTATAATTGAGCCGCGCCATGACAAAACCAACAAAGTGCATTTGCGACCAGCATGGATCCAGACCATGCACCTGATCAGGATCCATGCTGTTCGCTATCAGTTTCTTTGCTTGTGATAGGGTTTGTAAGCGAACAGCATGGATCCTGATCAGACTGCGTGGATGCGCAGGCTGGTCTGGATCCATGCTGGTGGCAAACCCATTATGCTGGTTTTGTCATGGCGCAGCTCATTTATATATACAATATACTCTCGCAAAACGTCATTACATGAAATAAGTAATATATCAGTCTTCCATAGTTACATTATATAAAAAATATGAAATACAATCAACATTCATGCATCTTTTTTTTATTGTACAGAGTCAATAGGACAAGATTTATCCTACAACTTCCCTTACATCATAATATTATGCTACACAAAATTTCTACTCTATAAAATTAACCGTATTTAAGTACATTCTGTCACCTAAGTGCAGGTTAACTCCTATTAAATCTATAAGGACTTAACCCATTACTGCACTAAGATGACCATTCCTTATCACAATACTACACTTGTTTTCATTGTTATATATCATCTACTATTTATCTTTATATTACATGTTTCAAATACATACATGTGAACTCTCCCACTTTAAGCGGGAGACTCCCACTTTCTGCAGTCATATTTTCAAAGATTTTTCTTAAAATAAGGGTATTTTCACAAATTAAAGAAATCTCCCTCTTTTTGATGTCAGGACTTTCTTCTTTGTTTATTGCAATTTCTAAAATCTCCCTCTTTTTGAAAAAAAAATCAAATATATATATATAAATTTAAAATGGAACATTGCAAAATAAATGATGCTATTCCTTGCAGCCTCTGTAATGAATAATTTTTTCTTTACATGAAAACTCAAGAAAGATCCAAAACAAGTTTTCAGTAGTACTTTCTAATAAAATTACGCTATAAAATCTACAGTAAAACTGTATTCTTAGCCATGCCGGACAACCAATACAAAAATGTTAGCATACATGTACACAATAATGTTTTCATTAGTACTTTCTTATAAAGTTATACTATAAAATCTACGTTTAAACTGTTTTCTTCAACATGCCTTATAACCAATACAAAAATGTTAACATACATTAATACAATCAGTCAAACTTACAATTGTTAATAAACATGTCGTCAAGATTATCAAAAATAAAAGTGATCATAAATCCATGCCTTAATGTCATATAAAGTATAAAATTATTTTTATAAGTTGAAGCAAAAAAGTCTATCTATACAATTAGTACAAAATTCACTTAGTTTAGCATAAAATTCAAATAAAGCCCTTCCAACTACATGTAATATTTAAACATGTGCCTAAATAATTAAGTGTTAGTTCAGAATTTATCTAATTGTCAGTGTCTGCATTAAAATAAGTAAAATCAGAGTCAATAAATTACATGTTATTTTCTTTAATAATTGGGTATGTAGGCGAAGTACATTTTACATGATTAATATGTTCTATATTTAGAATTATATCGACATACAGAAAGAAATCATACACTTTAAAAGTTTCAAAAATCACAACACTAGGTATGCTAGGGTTTTGATTACGTATCAAGTGAACAAAGACCATGTGATACAAAAATACTAACTGTAACATCTTATCAACACTACTTGAGCCTTCATTAAAGTGTATAAAGCTATATATCTGCTGCATTAATTATTGTTTGAATTTTAAAAAAGAATACTTCCAAATTGCATAATATATTGTATAAAATGAATATGGTAATAAATTGCCTTATCAGTGTATGTCACACAACATTATTGCTAAACTGATAAAACCCTACTTAAAATAGCAGAATAATATTTTGTTCCGGAACATTTTATTCTATTTTTAATACTTACAATATTCATTTGCGTTAAATAAAAGAGACTTTTATGTTACAACTCTTTCGGGAATCAACCATAAGATTATGGAAACAATATAATTTTACTTCTGATAAATTTTAATTAACTTCTTTCATAAGATATAGCTTTATACCCTTTAATGTTTCATTTTCTACACTACATACATCAATACAATCACCAGAACGTTGATTTCCGCCTTTTGATATGCTGAGCTGTTTCGTTATCATCTTGCGCGTGACTACGACCGATGTACTTTTCTAGTTTCAATAACGAAGAGTTATTTTCATTTTTCATTGAACGAGTTCTTCTCCTGTTTAATTTAGATTCATCTTGCTTCTTTTCAGGCATTTCACTAGGAGATTTTGCATAGAACGAACCAGTTTCAAACGACAATTTTTTCGCTCGTTTCGAGTTCTGTGTATTTTGTTTATCACAATTATCAAGGGACCTTTTTGAGCTGCGCGTCACTCTCGGACTGTCTGTTGGTTTAAAATTAAATGATATCTCCTTATCAATCACATGTACAGTGTCATTCAAGGTCGATGAACTGTTTAAGTTTGTGACATCGTCATCGTCACTGAGCAACAATGTGCCGTCTGCTTTCAAGGACAGCTTTTCATGAGACGATGATGAAAATTGAGAAGCTGGCGATAACTTTGGTAGAGATGATGATGAGGACGATGTTGACGTAAATGATGCTGGTGAATTTACCCGAGTCAATTTCAGCACAGGAGATGACATTTGTGATGACAACGACAATGATGATTTAGCAGGAATATCATTACACTCTTCCTCATCTTTATAACAGACTGTGTCCTCAGATTTCAGACTGTACGCTACAGTTTCATTGCTGCACTCTGATGTTAAGGAAACTGGTTTCTCAAGTTTATTTGGATGTTCTGCCTTGTAGAAGAGAATATATGCCTGTGCTGTTAGTACGTCCTCTACATTTGATAAAATCATTCTCGAATCATTGCAGTTTACCCAAGATTCTGAAATAAACAAAATGAACAATTACATTGAAACCATAACATTACATTCAAAAATCTTTCCTATAATTAACCCTGAAAGTGTTATTATGTTTGTTAAAAGAACTTCTAAAGTGTCCCATTCCTATTCACAAATAACTATTTGCTATATCTTTAGCACATATACACATGTTGTAAATAAACCTTACAGGATGAAACAGAGTGAAAAAACAGAATACTCAGTAAAAAATTTTGAAGATCAAATTGTGTGTTGTAACCATAGTTCTGAACATTATCTATGTTTGTGAACTTGTACATATGTATATATCATATGTTTTCTATTTAGTGTACCTGCTTCTTTATTCCAGGTATAAGCTGTGTAATGTCCTGAGCCGAATCCTCTACCATGATGTATGATGACACCAAACAGACGGTACTGTAACTGTCCGGCTGTCTGGTTTGAGCAGAAAGGTTTCAGGTCCAGAAGCTCGTCTGTGGCCACATGAGTGCTTATCTTCTCTCTATGTATTCGACCTGACCATCTAAATATAAATGTTCATCAATTTTAATATATAATAAAAGATATGTAACAATAATTATAATTTGAGAAAGATAGCCCAACTCGACTTTGAATATAATATTGGAAATGAAAAATTTTTTCAGTGAGTGATACAGGTGAGGTTATATGTCAATGATTAGACTAATATAAGTATATTGTAAAGTTATAATCAAGATATTACCTGAATCTTTTCAGATGTAGACGTAGTATAGGTGGCAGCTCGTTTATCATAAGTTGTTTTTTGGCCTCTGTATAAACTGTCCCCGATTTACTACGACCTGTAACAATATACAATATGATTATCCCTTGCCTTAACTTACTCAAAATCTAAATTCTTACATACATGTATCCTTGTATACATGTATGTAACTAGTATATGGTAACTTTTGTTTTTGAGTAGTCTAAGCCTTTTTTTAAACAAGATATAAGAGATTAGGGGGGTGTTGCTTGCACTGTTAAGGTGTTTGCCCTTGAACCATGGAATGGAGGGTTTGGGTCTTACATGGACCACCACCGAGTTACCATAGTTTTAACATTTTTATTAAAGCTCAATTGTGAAAAAAAATTCTTGCAATTAATAACTCAATAAATAAATTAATAAATTTCAAGTCCACTTCCAGGAACTAGTCGGTACTGGTGTCATACGGGGAAACATGAACGTGACCCTAGGGCTCCAAACAACTATCCCTATGTTGAGCAGCAGACTCCTTAACCATTATGCCAACACTCCTTATTAATAAACCAGTTATTGTTAGTCCAGTAAGTGGATGGCAAAGTGATTTATATATATAATTTAAAAGACTTTGTTTTGCAATCAAGCCAAAATAAATATGTTTATGCTATCACATTAAAAAATCTTTTAAATACTTTTGTCATTCAATACAGTTACTCAAACCATAAATAATTTTCATTATGTACCTCTCAAGTACATTATATACAAAAATTTAGTTGTCTGCCAAATCTGCATAAAGTGATCATATCACTTTTGGGTTTCCATCAGAAAGAATCTAGCGTGTGAAAAATTAATTATACAAGGTATAAATTATTTCTAAGCAGTAGTTTGTTATATTCTAGCATAAAGAATTCCACTAACCCGCCAAGTTTCTAAATGAACTTGTCCAACTTCCATTTATGGTAATGTGCATTAATGGCCATTATCAATTTTGGTGATATTTCAAGTTGGTCAACCAACAGAGTAGAGCCTGGCCATACTGTACAAGTGCAGACTGACCATATACTGGTAGCAATGGCTGATAACTTTCGGTTTCAGCAGTTTAAGAGTCAATCAATTACGTGTTAATATTCTGACAAAACATAATAATAAATTATAGAGTTACATTACCTTTATTGCATTTTTCACATGCATAAATGTTTCCTTCAAGATGCTCCTCCTCTGTAAACTTAGCTAACATTTCTGAAAATATTTGTAGACATTAAGAAATCACAAATTCAATGTAACAAAATAAGACAATTTTTTTTGTTCTTTAGTTTTGGGTCATAATGCCACCATAAAGAAGCTAAAACACTGGTTATTGTTGTAAATACAACCTTCAAATTATACTGCAAATAATACTCTAATAAGCATAAACATAAAATTTGTTGATATTCAATAGGGCTTAACTTTTACTGACAATACACAGGGATATTTCCCCCCCCCCCATACTTAAAAGTTCATGTATTTCTATTATTTTCATTAAGCCATTTGAACTAAAAACAAACCAAATCAACAAGTAAATAAAGGATTATACCTGTAATATGACAAATATCTTCAGCAACTCGTGAATTCTGTTTTGTGATCTGATATCTATTTGGGAATTCTAGCGACAGATCCATGTAGGATTCAAACGTCTCACTTATATTCTTACATGACTGGCACTGTACCTAGAAATTATACCAGATATATTCATATAAATATAAATGAGCCGCGCCATGACAAAAACAACATAATGGGTTTGCGACCAGCATGTATCCAGACCAGCCTGCGCATCCGCGCAGTCTGATCAGGATCCATGCTGTTCGCTATCAGTTTCTTTACTTGTAATAGGATTGGTAAGCGAACAGCATGGATCCTGATCAGACTGCGCGGATGCGCAGGCTGGTCTGGATCCATGCTGGTCCCAAACGCACTAGTATGTTGGTTTTGTCGTGAAGCGGCTCAAATTATAACCTATGATGTCCAAGACCAGTAGTCTTGTGTTTTACTTTTGTCATTTTGATTTCAAGTCAGATCAAACTTTAACTTGCTTACCATAATGTTCCTTATCTATCTAATTGTCCAATATTCAAATAAATATAAATTTTAACTTATTAACTCATTAAATGATTTAAAATCGGATCAAACTCTAACTTGCGTCCATGATATTCCCTATCCCTCAAATTGTCAACAATGCTTTATTTCAGATTGGTTTTTGTTACTGGGATAAAATCTGTAAACTTTGGTTAATATCTTTGCCCATAGTAATAGCTAAAACCATTTTTTACATTTTCTCCAGTGACATCTCAAAATTTTTAATCATACATCATATAATCACACTCTCCATGGATTAGATTACAATAACAAAGAAAAACTTTGTTCTGATTTCAATTTTGTTTTTCTCCACTGAGGTTTATTACATGGCATCACTGAAAACATTTTTCTTTCTTGTGAACAATTTTTCTGATCATTCTCTCGCTCCACTTTTCCTTAACAATTATTTTAGTTGTGAAAAAATTACTCAAAGATGAAAATCGTATAAACCCTTTTAATCCAAACAGGCTAAGTATTGCACAAAAATACAATATTTGATTCAGTTCAGAGTATTTTTCTTTATAAACTGTTTGCATATCTACCCATTTTAAGCGTTTCAGTTGGTCTATATTAGAAATTCAAATTTTATGATTTGAGGCTTTTGGGCCCTGGTCGAGTTCCTTTAATGAATATCCATGTATGTTCAAGGGTTAAAACTACACAGCTATTAACAAGATTACGTACCTTACTAACAAGTTGTCCTAGGAAGAGATCATCTAGAAGTTGTGATGATGGCTGACTTGGTGTGCTGTTTAACTCTCGTTGTATCTTGTCTAACAGCTCACTGTCAAATAAATATTTCAATCTTAGTGTTAAACAAGTTAACAAGTTTATTTGTTTTTAAATTGTTTTGTTTGTTTTTTTGTTTCATTTTACGCCTTTTCCCAACAGTATTTCAGTCATATAGGCGAGTAGTTTCCTAACCATCGTTCCTGGAGAGTTACACCAGTACTAGACTACCTTCCTCCGCGCTAAACTACCAAAGCATCTCCCGGAGATCAAACCCACGCCAGAGAGGTAACTGGATTAGAAGTCATTGACTCTAACCCCTGGACCATGGAGGCGGTTTAGTTGGGTTTAAATCACACAAACGCAGTAACAGTCATATGGCAAGTTTTCCAGCTTTACTGCTGGAGTTTGACTTCACGAGCCACATCTATGTATTACTTCTGGTACAAGCAGGTACCGGAGTAGAACAACTGATATTTCTTAACCTTGCTGGCTAATTTCCTCACATGAAATAATCCAAAGTTAAAGTCCCTTGCAGGAATCAAATACACAGTAGTCAACATCTTTGATTTTCATGTAATCATTATAAATCATAAACATTTAAAAGAACGCTTCTGAAAAAGTCTTAATAAAACAGATTCCAGTCAGTTAGACACAGATAATAGAAGAAAAATAAATTGTCTGACAAATCTACTAAACACAGTTGAAATGTTTCTAAATTAAGTTTTAGAAATGCATTAATCTTTAACAATGCATGATTACTTAAAATTTAAAGAAGCTATTGTGTGGGAAAATCTAAATTCATCCTAAAAACCAAATAATGACAAAGATTTTTTCTCGGTAAGAATTTACACTCACCACAAGAATTCCTGAGCATCGTGTTGTGCATAGCCTTTAAACATTGGAATAGCCTGCCATACTGCCCGCAAAAAAGCATGGGGACTGACCTGTGCCCATTTACCCGACCATAATACACGAAATAAACCATGAAGTTCTCCACATAATGATCTGTCCCAAGATAATTTACACATGTAATATTACAACAGCATCAAACAACAAAAGTACTATGATACCCTAAAATTAAAGAGCAGATTAGTTTAATCAAATTTATGTAAATCCTATGTACAGAAGTTAAAAGGTAAATACATCTTTTAAAGTAATAACCCGTAGCAAAAATGCAATGTTTTTCTGTTGATTGATTCTCATTATCATATAAGTCAATATACATATAGTATAGTTCTTAACATTTTATTACATGTCTTCAAGAAACTTACGATGATATTACCATATTACTAATTCAAATAAAATAATAAACCATCAAACTGTACCAACTTCAAGTTAAATTGAGAGGATGTCTATAAATCCATTTATCAAGCTGGGTGTCCTGATATATATTTTTTTTTCAGCACAGCATTAAAACATGACAAGGGTAACCCCACAGATGTGAACTTACACATTAGTATCCTGATTTCCCTGAGATTCCACATCACAGATGAGTTGTTGACGTACAGATGAACTAGTGGACTGAGTTGAACCACCATTTAAACCTCCCTTCAATTTCTTCTTCTGTGTAGTCTGCTTTTGGCCATCTGTTGACATCAAATGCTGAAATAATTTACCATTAAAATGTACAAATTTTTTATAGTAAACCATGTTATTAAGATCATTTAGTTATTGGAAGTACTTGCCCTTAACATTGTATACTCTACACATTTATAACTACTATAAAATACATAAAACTGTACCATTGATTTCCTGTTCAAATCTACTGTATATTAGGTAACAAAATATTTTTTAAAAAACACATATCTGTCAGGTGTACCATACTTATCAAGTTAGTTTTTTTTAATGTCATAACTTGTTATTTTCTTTACTTTGAATTTTGAATAATAAATATCAGAAAACTTGCTATTTCTTTCAGTAAAACAAAGAATTAGCATAACTAATTTGTTGAATAATGTGCTTCTTTTATAATATTTGAATAATTTCCTTTGATCAAAGATCCTGTAACTCAATTGTTTATGGTTTTATATCATAAATATAATGCTCAGATGAAGATTTATCAATTTTGTAAATTCCAAAAAGCATTATTTGTAAAGATATTATCGAATTTACATTTCATGTTAATAAAGGGAGGTACGGCTGAGAGATAAACGCGTCAGACTAGTAATCTAAGGATAGCTGACTGCGTGGGTTCAAACCCCGTCAGGGGCAAGCTGTTGATTCCTTGAGCAAGAAACTTTACATTCATTGCTAAGTACTGGTTGGTTCCAGGAACGGATTCGAGAGTGTTTCAATAAGCTGATAGCTTCCAACACAATCAAACTAAAATAAATTAGTATAAAACTAATAAAGGGAGGTAACAACCTTTATTAAAACATACAGGATCTTTAATGTCCAAGTTCAGGCAAATAAATGTTAATAGCTTGTAATCTGAATAAATAACTAGAAATGTGTCCATAGGACAAGTACACCCCTCCCCCTCATTCCAACAAGTAAATCTACGGATGGACAGTTCAACAGAAAGACTAACATAGTGGGGGAATAAAAATTTAAATGAGTGTATAAGAACCTGAAAACATTCAACAGTTGTCTGTCTCGCATATTGTTTAGCTGCAGCTGGTGCTACTACTGCTGGTTTTGTTGCTACTACACTCTTAACAAGGGGGGAACCATCCGAGCTGGCTTCAAAACTGTAGCGCATCTTCAAGAAAAAGTCTCGGAATCCTTCAATGTGGCTGTGAAAAAATCATATCATGAAGATAATTCTTTCGGTTTCATGAATCAATTTTTTAAACAACATTGGAAAACAGCATGTTTGACACATGTATGCGTAAGTATTTCAAAATAAGATGTTTACAATTTTTTTTTCAATTTTCAAAAGTTGAGGGTTAAAACTTTACCTTAATACTTGGAGGACTGAGTTCATGTAACAAGTGTTTCCCAGATTTTTTAGCCCAGTCACACCAGGAGTTATGGTTCTTCTCTTGAATACTGTAGATGATGATGATGCCGTTAGTTGTACAAGTTGTTTGTCGTATGATCTTCTCTTTCGCGACTTCTCACGCTGGATGTAGAATCTCCAACTGTTGAATACCTTAGCTAACAATCTTTGCCTGTCAAAGAAGTAACACATTGACTTGTTTTAGTAACACATGGACTTGTTTAAACTATCATTAAAACCATAAACAGGTGAGTTTAAAATAAATAGTTTTATTGTTTGGGTTTTACGTCACACCGACACAGTATAGGTCATATGGCGACGTTCCAGCTTTACTGGTGGAGGAAGACCTCAGGTGCCCTTCCGTGCATTATTTCAGGTATGAACGGGCACCTGAGTAGAACCACCGACGCTCCGTAAGCTAGCTGAATAGCTTCCTCACATGAAAGAATCCTAAGTCCCTGTTGGGATTCGAACCCACAGCGGTGAGGGGCAAGTGGTTTGAAGTCAACAATAATAACCACTCGGTCATGGACGCCCCAAATAGTTTTATCAAAAGTAGAATATATAATATAACAACATAATTTGTTAAAGGTTAGGTTCAAAAGCCTAAAAACATAAATTTTGAAAATATTACACAGATCAACCAACTGGAGCACTTAAGGACGTTTTCGTACAGACATATAGGCAAAATTAAAACTGTTTAAAAGAATTTCTTTAAACTTGGCATGTTGTTAGAATATGATAACAGAAACATTTTAAGCGAAAAAAAAACTGGGGTCACCGTTCTTGTTTTTTGAGTTATCTGCCTCTGAATCAGATTTTTCTACTTATTTGAGGTCATTTCAAGGGCAGATAACTTATACATACTTAAATGAATTCTTGTTTTTACTTCTGGATTATGTTCTTTTTATTGTTGAGTACAATACATAATAACATGCAATTCCTTGTTTCTTGTTATGTTTCTGTTATCATATTCTAACAACATGCCAAGTTTAAAGAAATTCTATTGAACAGTTTTAATAATTTAATTTTGCCTATATGTCTACATGAAAACTCCTGAAAACGTCTTTAAAAAGGAATGATGTGAAAAATATATATCTGATATGTACTTCGTAACCTTCAACCCAGTTTGAGTTAAAATTGTTGCAAAACTTTTTATTTTTAGCTAATTTTTCACAATGAAAATTGATTATTCTGAAAAAACAGAGTGAGCGAATGATCTGAAACTTTATATACAAGCTATTGGTGTAGAACCAAATGAAATGGTAGAAAAATCTAAACAAGAGCTGTCGGTAGGACAGCAACGCTCGACTATTCTTAGTGCTTGATAGTAAAAAAAATACTTGATACAGTTACCTCCTCCTGTTTACAGGTTGGGGTAATGATGGTAAACAAGTGTGCAAAGTTTCAAAGCCATATGTCAATGAACTTTGAAAATATTTGAGGTATTACAAAAACTTTAACATAAATTCTAAGTCGAAAAAGGGGAATAATTCTGTCAAAATGCTTGATACAGTTACCTCCTCCTGTTTACAGGTTGGGGTAATGATGGTGAACAAGTGTGCAAAGTTTCAAAGCCATATGTCAATGGACTTTGAAAATATTTGAGGTATTACAAAAACTTTAACATAAATTCTAAGTCGAAAAAAGGGGCATAATTCTGTCAAAATGATTGATACAGTTACCTCCTCCTGTTTACGGGTTGGGGTTATGATGGTGAACAAGTGTGCAAAGTTTAAAAGCCATAGGTCAATGGACTTTGAAAATACTTGAACTATTACAAAAACTTTAACGTAAATTCTAAGTCGAAAAAGGGGCATAATTCTGTCAAAATGCTTGATAGAGTTACCTCCTCCTGTTTACAGGTTTGGGTAATGATGGTGAACAAGTGTGCAAAGTTTCAAAGCCATATGTCAATGGACTGGGAAAATATTTGAACTATTACAAAAACTTTAACGTAAATTCTAAGTTGAAAAAGGGGCATAATTCTGTCAAAATGCTTGATACAGTTACCTCCTCCTGTTTACAGGTTGGGGTAATGATGGTGAACAAGTGTGCAAAGTTTCAAAGCCATATGTCAATGGACTTTGAAAATATTTAAACTATTACAAAAACTTTAACATAAGTGGTTACGCCGACGCTCGGGGTACTACAATAGCTCTACTTATTCTTATCGAATAGTCGAGCTAAAAAAGATACAAAAAATTTCAGTCCCATCATGTCTAAAAAAACAATATAAAAAGTAATACCTTCTGTGCCATTCTGCTGTAGCAACTTTATCATCATCATCAGCTTCATCTCTACAACAACAACAAGTAAGTTAAAAACCTGCAATCTGATGTTTAGGAAATCTTTATGAATAAGTTGATTCTCAAGACAATCTAAGGTCGAGGAATGGGACTCTTGACAGGTTTACATTCATGACCCTAGAAACGTATGAAGTTTTAAGAAAATACTTTCAGTGGTTTTGTAATAAAATCTGTATAAAACTTACCGGTAAATTAAATTTCTATCAGGTGTTGAAAGTTAAGTACATGTATATGCAAGCTATGAGATACGGAAGTAGGTCTAAAAACTGGAAATGTATGTGTGAATTATAATCATGTACAATGTATTGGTTATTGAACTGTAGCCCTGACAGTATTTCCACACAAAACTTTAAATAGAAAATAACATCAGAAGAATCACAGCCACTTGGAATATACAATAGTCCTCCTTATATTTTAGAATAGTTCAGCTGAAAAGTGCTAATGACAACATTAAATTTTCCATTTACTGTAATTCTTGATCAATATTAATTAATTTTCTTGAAGGACTGTATCTCTATCACAAAATCTATCAAGCTACAAGTCACATTAAAACACATTAAAATAAACACTTTATTCTTCAGAACATATGTTCATACTGTAATGTCAATGCGTGAATTACTTTTTCACCAACATGGTTTTTTTTGGTTTTGTTTTTTTTATCTTAAAAATAATACACAAAAGTACAAAATATTATTAAAGTGTTGACAATGATACTTAAATCAAACCCAGACATATCGGTCTCTTATAAAACCCCATTTACGGGGAAAATTGGCTATTTTTTATCTTCCATATTTCCAGCATCTTACATTAAGGAACAAGTTTTGCACTTTATGACAGGCTAATGATACAGTCTATAATGTGCCTGTCTTATTATAAATACACAGACTGTCTGCCACATTTACTTCACTTACTTATTTTGTAACTTTTTTCGTACTGTTAAATGACTTCCTTTGACATTTTTGTCTGTTAAAAGGCTAAACTCTTTTTCATTTTTTCTTTCTTTTTAATCTATTTTTCAGACAAAGTAGAAATTGTTGATCCCGAAAGGCTGATTTCCCTGTCATTTACTTTTAAATACGTAACATCAACTAATTTATTAATTTTCTATATGGCAAACAATGACAGATCTTAGTATATCACAATTTTCAAATTTTTTTTTTTACAAAAATGACTTTTCAAAAGAAATAAATCTGAAAAGTACTGAATATTAGTACCAAGTTCAATTTATAGGGTGTTGTAACGAAATTTCTTTTGATCGCTTTCATCGCAATATTATCATAGAACGGAAAGCGTGACATATGGGATATCATATTACCTGTGGACGACCCCTGAGTGAGAATAGGACCTAAGCAATCTTCTGCCCCTGGACTCAATGTCTGTAAACTTCTGTGTTGCTATGGCACTTAATGCTGATCGTAGTAATTTGATGTCTCCTGCTGCATTGTCATTTAACACGTAGTCATCACATGCATAACTGAAATATAGAAAGATTCATCGCTTAAGGAAAACGCAAGACATGCCTCAAAGTACCAATCTGGCAAATCGTCATTGTAGCATTTATCGATGATTTTTACTCTCCTGATGGCTTGATTAACACTATTGTTAAGATATTGTCACCTGCCCGTGCAAGTAAGTGAGAAAATCATAACAATGAATTTAATCACAACTTTTAAGCTCATGAAACAATTTCTATGACTTTTAACTGGATAACAAAACATATTAATAGGTAACTGTTATTTATTTAAGATCTGAGGACGTCCCCTCATTAAACTTATATGGAACGGACTCAGTGTATTTGAAGTAAAAAGCCAGTTATGCAATACAGCAATGTATTGTAGAATATGTCACTGTGGAAAACTATGTAACATATAAATGTACAGACAAAACATAACAGCTGAAATTTCTGCCGATTTTAAATCTGCGGTCTTGTCTTTGGCAGAAATAAAGTTCCTCTTGAAATAAGTACAGTCTTAAACGGTATCATAAGACGACATTTAAATTGGCGATTAAAGTATCACTCACCAGTAGACATATTTTTCATTCACTTCAATACTGATAGGATGCTGAAAAAAAATATAAGAATAAGTATATGAAATATATTGATTATAGATGGACTATAGAGGTGCAAAGATAAGTTCTGATGCATTGAAAACTGTTTTCGTTGGCGCTGATATGATTTCCGATGTCAACTTTAAAAATTTCTATTCCATTAACAACCAAAAATATGGCTTAACCCTCAACCAGCTTAAATGATAATTGATGAGGCCTTGCCCTCAGTATACAACCAGGTCAGCATGCACATCCATGCATCCTGACTAGGCTCTATATTGTTGGTAGTTTAATTTTTGTCTTAATTTATTGACATACTTTAAATTTCAAAGGGACTGTTTGCTTGTTTAAAACAGAACAACTCCATTACATAAATTCAGCAGGTGATGGGTTGTAACTTTTAAAGCTTTCTTTACTATAAATAATATTTATTTTTTATATTTCTATACAGGCGTGCAAGCCCCCCTTTTCTTTTTATCTATTTGTGTTTTTTCATTAAATAATGATTTGCTCTAATCTGAAATCAAACTTTAGAAGTGAGGGCACTTTGTATGAAGAAGAAATCTTGAACCCTGATCATCAGCTCAACCCTACATCTTGTTAAATTGGCTTCAGAAAGCTAGCAAAAAGCACATGTATCTGTCTGTAACTGTATCTTAAGTTAAATTGTATGTAAATCAAAGTCCATCAAATCGTTTGTCCAATTCATTACAAAAATTCCATCCCCTCTTTTTTTTTTGGTTGATCCTTGTAAAAGATGGTTTAAAAACTTGAAGTGTTGGAAGTAACTTTTGTTATAAAAAGATAGTAAAACTATTTATCAAGCCATATAATAAATGCTACAATTCAGCAACTTTACCTTACTCTCCTGGTAGTGTTTCAATGCATGTTTCTCATTGAACCTGCCACATGCAACATTTGAACAACTTAAACATGCCTGAAAAATAACAAATTTCTTAATATTATAACATAAACAGATAACCAATGTATGAAATTATATCTTTTTACAATAACCTTACTTTCTAGGCATACAACTGAACTAATAAAAGTTAAGAGGAAACAACATGTCATCACTATATAAAATTTTGTGATTGCACGATTATTATTCTTTATGTACTAAGATTCTTCAGACTAATGATACCATAGTATGTCATACTTTAAAAATTACTTTTTTGATTTATTTCCCTGGAGCAAAAATGTTCTTCAACATTGAAAATATACAACAATTAATACAAGACTTATTAACAAAATATAGGTAATAAATATATTCATCCATAATTGTTTTCACATTAAGCAAACTAACAAAATAAAGTAAAAACAAACAGGATTCTCAATAAATTTTTCATCAGCAGCCAAAAAGTAAATTCCGGCAGGCCTTTTGTGTAATTCAACCGAAAATTTTCATTATAAAATAAGAAAACTGTATATCTTATAAGAGTTCCAACAGGTCAAATGATGATTTTAGCCAGTCATTTTGGCCTGTGGCCTGCTGATATTGAAAACCCTGACAAATGGCATGCGTCAAACTCAAAGTATCAAAGAGAATACTTTAATGATTAGATCTTCTGAAAAAAAGAGTGAGCAGGAAAGTAATAAACATAATCATACCCAAACACTTTCAGTTGTACGGCAGAGGTAACAAAGCCATTTTTCTGGGTTCAGAATAGAATGATCCCAGGCTGGTCGAATTTTGGACACATGCAAACATTTCTCCATCACAATATCTTACAGTTCTCAACTTGTCTGAAATCATAAATACAAAGATGAATTAGTAAATATGAATGAACTTGAAGAATGGTGTAAGGGAAAAGCTGTTATAGTATCTGACTCTTAATCTGGATGTCATGGTTCCAGTCCCACTAGGGTGAGGTTTTATGTTTAAGAAACCCAGGAAACAGTCAGGCACTTAACTTAAAGGTCCAATATACCTCAGAAATGCTTTCCATTTTATTTCTGAGTACCGCTCTCGGTGCTAGGTGGTGTGAGGAATGTTGCACATTTTCATTATCCCTCATGTACAGACTAAATCAAAACCGAGTCTGCAATTCTCTTGTATTGTTTTTGTGATTAATGCTTCCGAGGTATCACTTTCTTTCCAGATTTTTAGTATTTTGTATGGAAATTAAAATACCACTTAGTTTACTTTTTCTACTGTTATTTTATTTTCAGTGCTCCTTTCTTTCAGCAATTGACATGTTACATGCTATAAAGACCATTTGTTATATGATATATACCATGTTTGCCCTTTACGAAGAAAGCAAAACTATTTTCCGAGGCATAATGTGACTTTAAGCTCTGCCTATAATATTTGTGCAAGGGGTTGGCAGTACATACTAGATATCATATATAGGGAAAAACAGGGAGCAAAATTGTGTAAGAGCTCTTTCAAATTATTTATTTTAATTTATTATATGTAAGGTTAAAGGTAAGTTGCCCCATTCTTCACTTCAGTGTTGTTATATTTTTCTAGTCCTTTTGGATCATTGATTCTAGCATGTTAGTGTTGAAGACTGAATACTGCTTCAAGCCGGTGCTACTTGCATGTGAGCAGTACCCGTACAAAAATCGTAGTTACTTAAAAATATTTTTTTATTACGCTCACAGTCACTTATCAAAAATAATATTGTTACACATCAATTTTCGGCTTGTTACCCAAATTATTGAAATTCCATTATGTTCCAAACATAGAATCAGCCTTAGTTATGAGGCCTCATATGGGAAACCAAAATTATCCATTATTTTGTATGAAGAGAAGTAGTTCCCATATATAAAATATAACCCATTATAATTATACAATGTTGTTATCAGACCTATTTTACATTCTTAATTGTTACAACGACCATTTTCCCCAGTGATAAATACATGCCATTCAAGAAATAGATTGTAGACTAAACGCTGGTATCAATTACCGGGTATGTTACCCCAATACATTCGCATGCAATGGCATGCTTGCATGCATGAGAATTTACCCCATTTAAGCCATAGAATTATTTCATTTGTAATATAGGTCAAAATTAAGATAACTTAACATGTTTTAATCGCATTGCCCACTTATTTATATACTGGTGGTATAAGAGGAAAGCCCTTTAATAGGCCTCATACGTAAATATTTTTGCGCATGCGAGTACAGACGAAATCCCACAACGTTTACAAGGTTACGTTTTGACAACACACAGGTGAAAAAGTTTTCAAACATTTTTGTACGTATTGCAGAACTGACACTTAGATTTTGTCTTGTTCATACATCTGCTTGATTTGATATGAATTTTTAAAGAATGCAAGTAAAAATCAAGCTTTTAAATGAAAAATTCGAGTACTGCTTCTGTACGGGAACTGCTCGCATGCCAGTAGGGGGCATTATAAATCTTGCACATTTTTTTTTAAATATCTCTCATGTCAGAACAGAATCAATCAAACCAACTGCAATTTTTATATATGGCAGTAATGGTAGTGTTGTTGCATTGCTTCTGAGGGATCATCCCTTTTCCAGATTTTTATACTTCACAACAGCAGGTATCAAGTGCTGTGTGGCAGCTGTAAATTTTTGCCATGTACTTCATGTCATTGTTGTTACATTTTTCCAGTATTAAGGGCCGTAGCTGAAAAAATTGTTGGTGGTTTGCAGTTGCGCAACAGACTCATAAACTTTTTTGACTCAAAAATTTTTTTTGACTCACCAGGCATGCACATTTTTTTTATCAAAATATAATCATATGCTTACTTGAATCAACACTAAAATATAAGAAAAATAAAAAAAAATTCTGACCTACTGACTCACTGTTAAAAGGGTGGGTCGGGCAACTTGTAACAAACCAAATTTTTTAGCGATGGCCAGTGCTTGAGGGCATTGTCGCTGGTCCCCTGAAGGGGTTTGACATTAATGGAAGATAGACAGATAGAACAATTAATTAAATACAACTCAAATAAATATATCCCTGGTTGTGGCATTTAAAAAAGGGGTATATTTGAAGAATGAACTCTACTAATAATGCTACAAAATATACGATATCAAACTAGAAATGTGTCCATAAAACTCGAGTTTTGAGAGTGTAGGACAAAAGCCCTCCCGTCCAAAATTGACAAGGCGGACAAAAGCCCTCTCGTGAAAATGACAGGGCGGACAAAAGCCCTCCCGTAAAAATGACAGGGCGGACAAAAGCCCTCCCATAAAAATGACTGGGTAGACAGAAGCCCTCCCGTGAAAATAACAGGGCGGACAAAAGCCCTCCCGCAGCAAATACATATATGTACATTGAATAGTTTGTATTTTCAATTCAATGCACTCAACATATTAAAATTGTAATCATGAATATTTTTGTTTTCCATTGGCATAAGAATGTTTGTATGAGCTTGAGTAAATTCCTGACTGACATCTGAATAATAAGTACTCAAAATCTGTAAGTGCATATTTATTCACGTAAAAATGAAGGATTACTCACATGTGAAATTATGATTAATAGAGTAATAAAAGATGAAAAGAAGTTAAAATTAACTAAAATTAAAAGTCCAAGTACCTTGTAATAAGTCAATTACTTTAGAAAGTGATTTTGTTTTAAACAACATTCGTGTGAAAATATTACCTCGCTAAACATTTCTTAAAGGTATATTCTGAATAAAAGCTGGTTCAAGCTCATGAAAATACTTAGACCAATAGAAAACATCAACAAATATTTATGTTACAAATTTAATATCTTAAGTGCGTTGAAAAAAAACACATGTATGTAACATACATATATATTTTGTTACGGGAGGGCTTTTGTCCGCCTTGTTAATTTCACGGGAGGGCTTTCGTCCGCCCTGTCATTTTCACAGGAGGGCTTTTGTCCGCCCTGTCAATTTCACGGGAGGGCTTTTGTCTGCCTTGTCATTTTCACGGGAGGGCTTTTGTCCGCCTTGTCATTTTTGGATGGGAGGGCTTTTGTCCGGGAGGGCTTTTGTCCGTTTCCCATAAAACTCAGATGCTGCCACATGACATTGACTTGCCAGTCTACAGACAGACAGCTTGAAGGCCATGGGCTACTGTTTATATCCTGTGCTGAAATTTGGTGGGGGCATTTCAAACAATATGGGCAGAGATGTAGTTAAGGTCAAATTGGGGGATAACTGTCAGGGGAGGAAATGGTTTGGAGAGAATATTCTGACGACAGTGTAGTAAAAAAAATAAGTTTTAAAATTTTGACATCATATCAAACAGTATCTTATTCGCATATCAATCACAAATTGTCATTTCGCTCATTTTTTTGAGTTGTCTGCCTTAGCTTTAGTTTAGGAACAAATTCACCAACAACTTCAAAAAGTTTGACAACAATTATTTCCCGTATCAGTCATTGATCATCTGCGTTATCGCAGCAAAATAAAAAATACTTAAATTCTTATTTAAAAGCATTGTTCTGACGGCCATTATCTAATTGGTTTTACCATAAATCATAAAAAGTCACTGTGTCAATATCTTCTCTTTCTTCGGCGCCATTTTGCAATTTTGACTTACGGACGATCCGATTTTATTCAACGGTAAAATAGGATAGGACAATTTTTAAGAAAGAAAAGCTATCTGTATTAACCAAATTTAAGACAGGATTTTAAATAAATTTGACAATGTTAGAGTGACTTTTGCGTAAATTAATCACAATGTAAGAGAAATTATGCTAAGTTCTAACACCCCCATTTCTGGAAGAGTTTATTATTCAACATGGCGGATGAGGAAACGAAAACATTCGCCCAGGATACAAATTTAAGTGATTTGCAAGGTGGTGATGTGTTTATTAATGGAGATTCTGATGATGAATCTAAAAATGAAAGTGCTAATGATCAGGAAAGTTTGGATACTTTATCATGTGAGAAACCTATTCCGCGAAAGAGCAGTTTCATGAATAAAGATGGAACCCGCAGAACTCACAACAGAAAAAAGACTGTGTCTTTTAGTAGCATGCCAACCGAAAGAAAGATTGCCACTGGTAAGAATAACCGAGTTGTTGTAATAGAAATATGTATAAATATTTTGTCCAAAGTGATATTTTGAGTTGTCAACTTTTTAAAAGTGTTATTTTTATATTATAACAACCATTGATACACCATCATTTACTTTTAAATCTGACAGTTTCTTCCAAGTTCTTGCCAAAAAATCTTGGTGTAGTTAGAATTAAAAAACCTCAAAAGGTCAACAGCAGAGACTTTTTACAAAAATAAATGACAGTAACCGATTTTTATACTATTAATATTAGTAATAAAAACCTATATTACCCTGGCATGTGCAATACATATGAACCAAAATGCAACCACATGTCACCACTCAGCTGGTTAAATAAAGTACTGTAAAAAAATGTATTCTAAGATACTTTCGGTCAGAATCATATCTGCATGTAAATCTACATATTACATGTACTCCGAAACAATCAGTTCTGACCATAGCTTGTAAGCGCCTTGTCAGGGAAGTCTTAAAAAATATTGTTATTATAAAAATTTAAAAGATTAAAGTTCGCAGACAAAAGAGTGAGAAATTGAAACTAAAAATTGGAGAAGCTGTCAGCATCATATTGTGCATAAATTAAAGAACCCATCATCTCAGCATGATGGGAGTTAGTTCTTTAATACCATCATGTGTAAAACATGAGCTATACTGGCATGCGAGCAGTTCCCGTACAAAAATCGTAGTTACTTAAACATTATTTTTTATTACGCTCACTCACCAAAATTTGAATGTTACACATCAATATTCAGCTTGTCACACAAATCATGGAAATTCCATCATGTTCTAAACATAGAATAACCCTTAGTTATGAGGCTATATGGGGTACGAAATTATCATTATTTATAAGGAATGTAGTTCCCGTACATAAAATCTAAATTATAATTATACATTTATTATATCGGACTATTTCATTAACAATGTTGAACCAGACCATTATCTAAAGATAAATAAATGTAATTCAGGAAATAGAGGTAGACTAAACGGGGTATCATTACGGTACGTTACCCAACGCATTACAGCAATAGCATGCTTGTATGCATATATTTACGCATCAGCATAAAAATTATTATATATATATATTGGTCAACATTCTGTAATTAAACAAGTTTCATCACATTGCCTACTTTTGTAAACAGTGATTAGTGGAAAACTTTAACAAGCCTCACGTGTAAGTATTTTGGCATGCGGCAAGGACGTAATCCCAGAGAAACAAGGTCACGTTTGACTAGCACAGGTGAAAGTGATTTTAAAATGAGACTTTATTAACGTACTGCCGAACGACACTCTAGATTCTGTCTCGTTATGTATCTGCTTGATTTGAAATGAATTTTTGATGAATGCAAGTAAAAATCAAGCGTTTAAATGAAAAATACGGGTACTGCTTCTGTACGGGAACTGCTCGCATGCCAGTACAGTATATATTGATGTATAAAAAACATATTTTTTTATTTCCTGGTTCTAATTTTACCTGTTCAGTACAGCACACATGTACAAACAAGGAACCAGCATAAAATTTCCTGTCTAATTAATTAACAAGTAGTTATTAGTACATGTGTAATGCCTAAAAGAACAATTTCATACTGAATTATTCATTCCTTTAGGAATAACTAATTTACCGACTGTCTTACCTACATGGTATATCAACATGTATCTGCATGGTTGACTGATGGTAGATAATTTCACCATAAAAGATATGTATTAATATGCATAGCAAAAATATTTAATATATGTATGGTACATGTATGCATTTTGTGCTATTGAAATTATCACATGTAGTTAATACAATGTATAAAGTTAATCTAAAAAAAGTGAACAATTATAAATGGTTATGATTCATTAAATTTAAAATTTAAGTTTATTTATTGTAGCAAGGTAGACATATTGAGATTCAGTCTTGTCTTGCAAACAAAAAACAAACACCTCCATCCCCCTCCCCTTCCAAAAAATAAATAAATAAAATAAATCTCAATGATATAAAATGAATATTTTTTCTTTATATATTTGATAATTTGAGACATATGCTTAAAATATTAAAATTTCATAATTTTTCCATGTAAATCTAATTGATAGATCCCTACTCTGACCTTTAATTTGAATAAAAATAGATTTAACCACAAATATTAACATATATATGCTGTTTTGTTACCAAATATGTTGTGGTGAAATTCTTATTGTATTCACTTAATTATCTGATAATTAGAATTAGACAGGCAGGGATCTATGCATTTTGTTCAGTCACTGACATAAAATAAGGTTGAAATTAATAATGAACCATTGTTTATTATTTGTAGTTAAATAATGAGTAATATGTGCACACTTATGATGAATTAGAAAAATCTCTATGAACTAGAGATTGGTTTATTACTAGTATATCTACGATTTCCTGTTTCTCATCTTATTCTCATCTATTTCTTATCAATTAAAATGGATCATGTATTATTAGACATTGTTAATGGCAGATGACTGATCCAGATCTAAACCACTGTGTAACAAGAATATTAATGTGACATTAAAATTAATTAGAAAAAAAAATTACAAACACAAATTATATATACATGTACATAATTATGTTCTAGCCACACATGATTGTAGGTTACGGTACTAAAAACCTACACAATTAATCACATATATTGTCTGACAATGGTGAAATTGCATTGATAAAATAGTACAAATCACTCTAAACTTGATCTTTGACCTCTTTCCATAGAGAGAGTGGAGCCTAAGTGATCCTTCACTATAGAGCAGATAAAATGTTTCTTCATTGATCTTCAGTGTCTTACTATGTTGGGGGGGGGGGGGGAGTTTGAAATAATTCTTTCTGATAATAATATATGTAAGTACCCGGCAATGAGTATAAGGCTATTTAAAGCATTTCCTATACATTTTGAACTTGAACAATTAAGAATGGATATAAAATTAAATAAAATTTGATAACAAGAAAATTTACATTCAGGAGTCTAACCTCCGACCTCAAAATCAAACTGCTCTGAGGATTTTTCCTTCCCTGCTTTTACTAAAGTCATCATAATGTTAAAGTCGTGAAAAAATCAGCTTTTTTTACTCTGTTACAGTTGTAATTTCTTCACCATTGTAAATGTCAAAGTGTCTTGAAAAAATTGAACTTTATTTTCATGAGCTAATATATTAATATTTCATAAAATATGTTTTCCTCTCTGACAGTAGCAGAAATTATATGAGATACATGTAGTAAATTAACAATTTATCGTAATATATAAGTTGTAAGATTAATTCCCAGATTGATATATTATGTTCTCATAAGTTGCAAATTGATCCAGCATCTGAAGTTAATTCACTGATCATCTAATTGTACACTGTTATTGATCTGTCTCACTTTCCATTCTGTGTCGAACATCATCGTCAAACTCTTTATCGTACAAGTACTCGTAATGCATCTCTTGTGTTTTATTGGAAAAAAACACAAAAAAACATAGGTTTTCATTATAAATTTTTCCAAAGTTTAAAATATTTGTTGTGAAAAATACAAATTGATTTAAACCAATATCACGCTAAATTATCTTAAATAGACTTGTCCGTCTTTTGATCCAGACAAAAACATTCTTCATTTTTAGGGAAATTTTATATATATGTTCAGACAGAGCAAGCCTTGATGTGTCCAGCTTATCTTGGTCTGCATTAGGCAGATATATATGTACCATGTTGGTAGAATCTATTTTATAAAAGTTCTTATGATATAATTTAAATTTTTTTTGTATACTTTTTATATGGGGTAAAATACTTGCGAGTATGGTCTTTTCTTATCATTGTTAAAATGTGGAATGGCAGAAAGAGATTAGGGCTTTATGAAGTTCCAATTTTGCAGTCAGACTTAAATAATCTGATATGAAGATATTATAGGTAAGAGGAAGGCATTTATATTAAACAGTTCATAATCAGGTGAAGAAGCCTATTTTCAACGATTTAGAATTTGTTATTAAATATTTTTTATTTTGTAACTTTCAATGGGGAATTTTTTTCCCTGTTGGCATTGGGGAAAAATAATATATATTTTCGAAGGGAATATGACCGAATATGGGCATAAAATAAGGCAAAATATCCCCCTGGATGTGCTACTTATCTTGGTCTCCATTAGGCAGATACAAATGACAATGTTGTAGAATCTATTTTAAGGATAAAAGTTCTTATGATATAATTTAAATTTTTTTTGTATACTTTTTATATGGGGTAAAATACTTGCGAGTATGGTCTTTTCTTATCATTGTTACAAATGTGAAAATGTAAAGCCAGATAGAGAGATAGGGCTTTTATTAAGTTCCAAAATTTGGAAGTCATTGGGACTGAAAATATCGGACAATGGACGTCATATTATAAAGGTGAAGAAGGGAAAGCATTATATTTTGGAAGTCACAAGCCAAAATCAGGAGTAAACGACTCCCAAACTTCTACTAATGGAAGCCCTGGAGGGAAACATAATTATCATATATAAACATTTTATTATGCCCCCATTTCAAAGAAAAGGGGGTATATAGCTTTGCACTTGTCGGTCCGTCGGTCTGTCGGTCCGTCGGTCCGTAGACCAAATGGTTTCCGAGTGATAAACTAAAGGAACCCTTAGGCCTAGGAACTTCAAACTTGGTATGGTGAATTGGTCATGTCCCAGTAGATGTACCCCTATTGATTTTGGGTCAAGGGGTCAAAGGTCAAGGTCACATTGACCTTGTTAGGCAAAAACGGTTTCCGATCAATAACTAAAGAACCTTAAGGCCTAGGAAACTTCAAAACTTGGTATGGTGATTGTTCATGATCAGTAGATGACCCTATTGATTTTGGGGTCAAGGGTCAAAGGTCAAGGTCACATTGACCTTGTAAGGAAAAACAGTTTCCGATCATCATAACTAAAGAACTTAAGGCCTAGGAAAACTTCAAACTTGGTATGGTGATTGGTTATGATCAGTAGATGACCCCTATTGATTTTTGGGGTCAAGGGGTCAAAGGTCAAGGTCACATTGACCTTGTAAAGGAAAAATGGTTTCCCGATCAATAACTAAAGAACTTTAAGCCTAGGAACTTCAACTTGGTATGGTGATTGGTCATGATCAGTAGATGACCCCTATTGATTTTGGGGTCAAGGGTCAAAAGGTCAAGGTCACATTGACCTTGTAAGCAAAAACGGTTTCCGATCAATAACTAAAACTTTTAGGCCTAGGAACTTCAAACTTGGTATGGTGATTGGTTATGACGCAGCAGATGACCCCTATTGATTTTTGGGGTTAAGGGGTCAAAGGTCAAAGGTCACATTGACCTCTTGGGTAAAAACGGTTTCCGATCAATAACAAAAGAACCCTTTTAGGCCTAGGACTTCAAAAACTTGATATGATGATTGGTCATGATCAGTAGATGACCCCTATTGATTTTGGGTTCAAGGGGTCAAAGTCAAGGTCACATTGACCTCATAGGTAAAAACGGTTTTCCGATCAATAACTAAAGAACCCTTAGGCCTAGGGAACTTCAAACTTGGTATGGTGATTGGTCATGACCAGCAGATGACCCCTATTGATATTGGGTTAAGGGGTCAAGGGCAAGGTCACATTGACCTTGTAGTGGTAAAAATGCTTTCCAATTCAATAACTTAAAACCCTTAGGTTAGGAACTTCAAAACTTGGTAATGGTGATGGTCATGACAGCAGATGACCTTTTGATTTTTTGGGTCAAGGGTCCAAAGGTCAAGGTCCACATTGACGCTTGTAGGTAAAACGGTTTTTCCGATCAATTAACTAAAAACTTAGGCCTTAGGAACTTCAAACTTTGTATGATGATTAGTCGTGACCAGCAGATGACCCCTATTGAGTTTTTGGTCAAGGGGTCAAAGGTCAAGGTCAGCATTGACCTTGTAAGTAAAAAGGTTTCTGATCAATAACTTAAGAAGACGCTTAGGCCTAGGAAACTTCAAACTTGGCATGGTGATTTGTCATGACCAGCAGATTACCCCTAATGATTTTGGGATCAAGGGGTCAAAGGTCAGGTCACATTGACATTGTAAGTAAAACGGTTTCTGATCAATAACTAAAGAACGCTTCGGCCCTGGAACTTTCAAAGCTTGGCATGGTGATTGGTCATGAGCAGGCTGAGCCCCTCATTGATTTTGGGTCAAAGGTCAAGGTCACATTGACCTTGTATGTTAAAACGGTTTCCGATCAATAACTAAAGAACCCTTAGGCCTTTAGGAAACTTCAACTTGGTATGGTGATTGGTCATGACCAGCAGATTGACCTAATTGATTTTTGGGGGTCAAGTGGCAAACGTCAAGGTCAGCATTGACATTGACGAAAAAGAGAAAGGAAGAAAAAAAAGAAAGAAAAAAACTTTTTTTTAAAAAAAAGAAAAAAGGAGAAAAAAAAGAGGAAAGAAGAAAAAAAAAAAAAGAGAAAAAGAAAAAGAAAAAAAAGTAAAAAAAAAAAGAAGGGGAAAAGGGGAAAAAAAGGAAAAAGGGAAAAAAAAAAAAAAAAAAAGAAAAAAAAAAAAAAAAGGGCCCAAAGGAAAAAAGGTTTACCCGTTTTCTTTTTACAATTCAAAAAACCCTTTTTTTAGGAAATTCAATTTGGAGAAGAAATTTTTCGGGAACATAGATTTTGAAACCCCAAAAGTTGTAAATTTCCCGGGTTTATTTTTAAATGACCCAAAACCTTATAACTTTTTAAAAAAAGGGTTTGATATGTCAGAAGCCCTGCAAAAACTTAACGACTCCCAAACTTCTACTAATGGAAGCCCTGGATGGAAACATAATTATCATATATAAACATTTTATTTATATTGAATTTTGATTACTTTTAAATGATTTGGTAAGCATTAAATGTAAGTGGAAATATAAAAAATAGAAACTTTTGTTTTTAATGTTCCATTCACATTCTTTAATTATTACTAATATAATTGGAAGTCCTTGATATTAGAGTTGTATAGTAATACAAGTACTGTCTATTGTTGAACTCAATATATCAGCTACAATTTAGTCTACAGCCAAACAAAAAGATTTATTTAACTTAATATGCCTAGACAGTCTAAGTCCTTAGTGTGTATTGTACACTTACTTCATTTTGCAAATTATTATTATAGTTATATTTCTCTTTTAATGTAAGTAAATATTTGTGTATGTAATTGAAGTATATATCGATCTCCAAATATTCAACTAGTCACTTATCGAATAAGACAGACTAACACTGTATTTTAACATGGTTTGCTTTGTTTCTCAGCTAGCAGTTAAATATACATGTAACCCTTATCCCCTTGTGGCAGAGGGTTTGCCTTTAATAAGGGTTGAGACATAAGAATTGCAACCACTATGCATGATTCAAGAGGCAAATAAATGGAGCCTTATAATGCATCTCAAAGCTCAAGCCAATGAGGTGGTTTTGATCCTTGCTGTTGCTGTAAGTTTGTAAAACCCAAGGTTAGCCAAAGTTATCGTTCCTGTTTCAGTGCCATATGACATAAATTGTATTGGTGCAACATAAAGCCAAACAAAATAAACATCAAACCTCAAGCCTACTGACTATAAGATGTAACCCATGTAACCAGTGCAGACTAAGATGAACTGCCACATTTAATCGTTAATACAAAGTATTAAATTAAATGAACATATATTTTGTTATTTATGACATTTAATTATCGTATATATACAATGTAATATGAACTGATATGATATTTATGGATAATGTTAAATCTGCAAATTACATACATGTAACATTATTGTACAATTATGTATATAATCTATATTTAATGATATCTGGAAAAAAAATATCCATATTAAGCTTGACTTATATAGTATTAAAGATTCATGTGATTGTAACCTCAAAGCCTTTTCAAAAAGCCTGGGAAAAATTATGTAGTATTTATGGAAAGTTGATGGTGGTAGTGCATACATGACGATGTGTAACCATGTGTGGCAACTAGAAGGAAAAAGGATATTGCCCATTGAATGATGAGTCTCACCAAATTGAAAACAATGAACAATTTAGTGGCTGTATTATTTTCTGAACAAAAAGAACGTGACTCAATAGAGTTAAGACTTAATTCAGACTGTCCTTCACTCCTTGTTAAGTTGCTGTTGTACAGAGTTCAAAATTATTTCAGTTTTCCTCATTATATTTATGTAGAATGTCATATTTGGAGATAAGTACATGTATAATTTAAAACTGGAACATATTGACTGCTTTAAAGAAATTCTAACCCTAAATGTCATGCATAATATCCCAGGCTTGCCTATCTTTCAATATGGACAAAACCATTCATCACTTTTTGGAAAAATTGTGAAAATTTCAGAATATGTATCGACTGCATAGCAAACAGTGCAGACCAGAGCAAGCTTGTACACGCTGGCCTGATCTTGGTCTGCACTGGTCAGTGTGAGTCACATAGATTGACTTATTGGTCACAAGCAGCTAGGCTATAGGTGAAGAATTTCATTATTCTATACATTATTGTTTAAAATTTCTTGAGTTAATGAGACTTCACAGAAATAAATGCAGTACATATGTACATGTATATTACATAAGACTGATCTTACTCATGAATATTTATAATTACACATTTTACCGTGGAATGTTTTAACAAATGTGATAATTATGTTTTCTACCAGCTAGCAGTCAGTGTTTGTAAACTATCATGACCCAGAGTGTAACCAGGTTCACCAATCTCTGTTTGGATGCCTGCCATTGTTTCTTGGATAAATGGTAGAACTCACTCAATATGCAAATTTAACGCTGCTGCTCCTTGTTGCTTGAAAAGAAAAAAAAAGAAAATTGCTTTTTACACAGATTGCAGAACATGTTCACAGTATAAAATATGTAGTAAAAATATTTATGTTAGAGAAACTCAAAATAAAATTAAAAGACATTATTTCTTGCTGGAATTGTCATGATCATGTAGTGTGATCATGTAGTGCTAGTACATGTACTTATTTATCTAAACACACAATATAATTATGCAAAGTTGAGGCATAAGTGAAATGAATCAATCTGAACATTTTTTGTATGATTAATGAAAAAATGAATAATTACTCTATACTAGTCTGCATTTGTAGAATTACATGTACATACAAAAGTCATGTAAAAGAGTTTAATTAAATTTAAAGATAGCTTTTATACAAATTCTTCATTTTTATTTGTAGAATATAAAAGTTTAATAATTTTAAAGTAATTCAGACCTTCCATGTTTATATACATGTAATTATATTGATCCATTTAATGTTTATATAAATGTACATTTTGAGATCATATATCATCTCTATGTGGCATCAGGGATTGTTTATTATGAAATATGAGGCGAGAGTAATATATAATTTTATATAAAAATGATGTATAAATATATATGTTTATAACAGATTTTGTAAAAGATCTTTCTGGGTGTACTGTAATTTTAAGGAGGAAAATTTAAACTAATGCATAAAAAATTTTAAGCTTAATTTGCAAAGATTTAAGAAAATTTTCTGCACTTGTCTAAATTTTCCTTCTTTTCCTTCTTTGCCTTAAGGTGTGAAAAATTGCAGAACATGACTGTATGCATGTACAGTACTTCTGGAAATGTTTTGAGCTATATAAAACATAAATTTGTATCCTGCTGAAACCAAAGTGATTAGCTAAAATTGCCACTGGTAGAGTCAGGCCAGCCTGGTTAGGTCAGTACAATATGCCCAAACTCTATATGTTTTCATCTTGATATCCCAAAAATTGATAATGGACAGTTCTAAAAATGAAACCTGGGCAAGTCCATTTAGGAAATTTCAGCTGGACGAGTTATTTATGGGTTAAAATTTTGAATGAGTGATAATTATTAAGCCTTTTCCTCATTAGTGGACACATGTTTTACATCATGTAAATATTTCTCAACATGTTAAATACATGTATAATTAGAAAGATATTTAGTTTAACTTTAAGGAAGTCATGAATACATATAGGTGATGTTGACGTGCAAGTTCTTTTGTAATATCAAACCTTACATGGAGAGATTTTCCTTCCTTGTTTTTACTAATATTTCTAACATACTCATACTGGTGTTGTTTACTGTAGGAAATAAATAACCTAAAACATCTCTGGTGTTGATGTATTCTACTTTTATTATAGATATGATAATTTTGTAAAATTGATTATTTCCTTGAAAAATCATAAAATTTTATTGTATGACTTGTTTGTTGTAATGAATTGTTCTTGTATTTTGTTAGTGTTAGTGTTACTAACGAAAATTTTATTGTCTGTCCATTTTTAATGTGGTTTCATAAAGTGAACATTGCCCCTTTGGTTTGTTGCTAGGTCCATTCAAAATCAGGGAAATTTATGTTTTCATAAATACAGTGTAACCTCGACAGAGAGGCACCATGTGGGGAGATTTTTAACTGTTGTTGTTGTAACAGTTATTGTTGAAAGTTTGCTGTTCTATGGAGGGTCACTTTGCAGAGATTGCACTGTATATATAAAAGAAATTATTGATCAAAGCTAATTCCCAATCATGAGGGTATAGGTCAGGGTCAGTGGTCAATGTATAAATTTACCTAGATTTTTATCCAGTATATGTAATCTTCAAACTACATGTATTAAAATAGAAAAATTATGTAGCCTTTTGTCAAATTTGTTACCTGTAACAGTTGAATTTGTCTTCAAGTCTGACACATAACATTCATACGTGTATACATGACTTCTGCTTCTTATTGTTACCACTTCATTGTTGGAAATGTCAATTAATACAATAATTGTCAATCAGTTAGTTAATTGCACATCATTCTTCCAGTTAATGAACATTCATAAAATGATAAAGAACTTGATCAGGCTGTTTATGAACTGCCATGTAACATGCTTATATAACAGTTCATTGTGACTGCTGAGTTATGTGTTTTCTATTGATCAGGAATTTAATGAGAGTTACTGATTTGATATATTGATCATCAGTGAGTGAATGAATCCTGTCTCAATGAGATACATTTCCTCTCCTGCAATGATCAGATCAATCTAATTTAGAGACAGGTATTTTTGTGAAAAGATGAGTGGAGATAGAGAGAAGTGTTAATGGTTTCACACATCCAATCAGATTCATTATATTTTTTTTTACTCACTCAGGTAGTTAAATTCTTCATTACCAGGTTGAAATTGTATGATGGAATTTAAGTCCTACTACAAGTTCCATTCAATCACCTGGAGCCTATGCATCTCTTGGCTCCAGCAGTTGAGGTGGTAATTTTACCCCTGGTGTTGCTTTGAAGTTTATAACACCTGAGATTAGCCAAAATCATCTTTCCTGTTTCAGGGCCATAGGACCTATACTGTGTTGGTGTGTCGTAAAACAAAACATTAGTTTGATTCTGTTGTAATTTAAGCTTAAATGGCAAAGTTAAGACGCTAAATAAAGCCAACAGCTTGCCTTGAGGTTATAAATTTTTTTCTTCTGACTTATGTCTCGAATCGCAGGAATTTCATTGGTCAATATACATTCTGTACTGGTTTCTGACCAATCATTTACCTGAGATCTGAGATTGAACTTATAATCTTAGACTTGGAATCACAGAAGCTTTACAGAGTCAGAATCAGAATTTCAGAACATGCAGATTGCCTTTGGGTTTATAAATATACTAGTGCAGGTGGCATATTCCAATAATTTATGCTTTTAATATACAGAAGATTTAATTAATAATGTCAGTTACTTCATTGAAGAGAATTAGGCTCACATCATCAATTATTTTGCTCAAGCAGCAACATAATCTTGACTCTTCAACACTTAATGTATTTGGATCATTTCAATTATCCAGTTGGCCAAAAATAACAAATCAGAGATGTATGGTGTTTTTTTTTCTGTGGTCAAAGTTTAAGCAAAAGTCTTGACAGCACGGAGCTCTAGATTCAAGCAAAAAATCCTAATTTACTTGTGAAAGATTGTTTAAATACAAGCCCACTGGCTTCTTGTGAATTTCATTGCTAAATTTCTAAAAGCTTGTGAGCTCTCAGGTAGACTAAAAATAATGACAAAAACAACACCCCCAACCCCTCAACACCAAACACTTCCCCCCCCCCCCACCCCGCCCTCCTGTCCAAAAAAAACAAAACAACAAAACACCACATAAAATGAGTATTTCTTGGCTTTTCAAAGCAATTTAAAGTTTTCTGTTGTGTTTTCTTCAGGTGAAAGAAGAATTCTGTATATGCATACAAATCACAAAATGTTGAATTCTTTCTTGTACATGCTTTCTCAGATCTGTTGGAATGAGGGGTGAAACTAGAGTACCTAAATCATTACAACACGATTTTACATTGAAATTAGTCTAAATTAGACCATCATTAAAATTGTTTCATTCTCAAGTACTTAAGGCATGTAGTACTGATCTGTAAGTTGATAAATTGGATATAAAGGCATTTATTTTAATTGGATATAAAAGCATTTATTTTAATTGGATATAAAAGCATTTATTTTAATTGGATATAAAAGCATTTATTTTAATTGGATATAAAAGCATTTATTTTAATTGGATATAAAAGCATTTATTGCTCAATTGCATGAGACACATGTATGTACATGTCAAATAAATGTCCTGTATATATACTCAAAATTGAATCTGCTTCCTTTGGACTTATAAGCAATGGAGTCTTTAGTATTATGACATCTCTGTCTGTTTCAACTTTAACTTTTGTGTTATTAGGGTTGTTGTGAAAATCTGTTAGCAGACATAAAGAAACAATGCAAAGAAATCTGGAGTACAATATTATTTGATTGGTATTAAATGATATACATATTTTCATGTATTCTTTGTCAATAGTTGTAATCCGAAACTCTGGAAATGTTGGTTTTTCCAAGTTATAATGCCCATAATATATAATTTTACTATTCCATCTTCAAGGTGCATACCATTTACAACAAATAAGTCAACCATTATTACTGAAAACTAAGATTACTGAAAACTAAGACCTTAATTCTATACAAGTAATATTTCTGTTATGCTAGGAATTATGTCATAATGACCCTGCATGTTGTTATAAATTAGTTGACTATAATAATTAGTTATTGATCTTTGATGACCTTTTACAACCACAAATTACATTATGCCACGCTTGGTGCTAATAGTTATTAATGCAGTATTCTCACCATAAACAGGGTTTTATCATATAACTCATTGAAATCGCAAGTCTAGTGTGACTTAAATTTAGACGGAACTGATTAAGTTGACGAGGCCTGGTGGTTAAAGGCGTCTGCCACCCAAGTGACGTCAAAACTCATGGATCATGCTCTGGTATGTGTAAGTCTAGGACATTTTCACGGAGGAAAGTTTCGCCGAGGATAGTAAAATGTCCCCCACCCGCCCCAGATGTTTGCCCTCTTGCAGTGGCGAATCATCTACCCACTCAGATCTTTTTAAAGGGCTGACATTTGACCCCCTAAAATTTTTTGATTGTCGGACATTTGCCCCCCCACCTCCCCTTTTACTGGTTTGAGCCCTTGACTCAGATCATGTCAATGTATCCTAATATGACATCTAAGTATATTGGTTAGTCCCTTCAGGAGCGGAGTCGATATACGTTGCCAGAACTTGTCTCAAAATCAATTTAAATAAATTATTTACAAAAAAATGTTTTCAAGTTGACCTAATTCTACAGTTTACATGTACAAATAGTAAGTTCATGAAATTTTAATACATGTAGTACAAATAAAAACTGTATGTTTTAATATTTAATGTAAAAACTTTAATTAATTTTAAATGAAAAACATTATATTTGAAATATGTATGACATTGTGTACAGAAACAAAAAAGTCTTTGAAGTTGTATGTAGCAATCAATTATATATTATGCAATATTATTTTACATTGACCTTGTCTGATGAATGTTTTGGTATATTGTAAAGGATTGCCCAGCTCGATTTATGAAATATTGATACATATATACAATATATATACAAGTCAATATGTAACATTAATTGTTTATTACTCATTAACCTGACTACTTGGACAGCTGTGACATACTTACCTCTGACACAACAATATTGTATAAATCAACTAATATACACAATAATATATGATAGTAAACAAAGATTTTTCCAAGAGTAAACAAAGATTTTTCCTCAAAATTCTTTAGTCTTTGCTACATGATTTCTATGTATAATATCTATGAATTGGGGAATTGTAGCCTGATTTCAGGAGAGGCTGACGTCCAGTGCACCATTATACATAATCTGTAATGCACCTGACAATTGCAAATATTGCCTGACCCACTCTTGGGAGAGAAAAGTTGGGACTTTGTCTTTAAGATTATTAAAGTTTCTGTGAAGGCCATGCCCTGCAGTTTTAGTTATTCAGATTGTTAAAGCCTAAATAAACATTCTTGCACTGCAGTAATAATTTCGGGACTATTCCCCACTATTTTGGTCCACTGTGTTGACATGTCAATATTTGACATTAGCAGCTGTTGATAGATAAAATCTCATTTCCATACCACCTTTTTGTTAATGATTCATAAAAAAATTCTTGCAAGTGATAATCTCATAGAAATAATACATGGATCGAGGGCGTAATTCTGCTGTAACTTTGACCAGACCCTGTTACATTATGTAAGCTTCGGTCAAATCCCAAACAATGAAAAATCATTAAAGCTGGTATTAAGTGATATAACAAAATTGTTTTCCAAATGAGGTGATAATTTTAGTGTTATACAATATATAGCTTACTGATCTATTTTTATATAACAGATAAAATAGTGTAAAATAATTGGGTCAGATCATGAATAAATGATGCCATACTTTGTGTCTATAATTTTGTATCAGGAAATAGCAGTTAATAGTTCCGATAATTCAGGTTGTCAAATGGAAAGTGCTATAATGTCACATGTTTATATAATTATAGACAGACATCATCCATTATCCTGAACTGAGTCAACTATTTTCTTTTACTGTTTACATCATATAGTACTGTCATTTTATATATGTAAAAAATTTATATTACATTTGTAAACTTATTGATTGTACGTACATCCTTAAATTATAAAATTAATCAATACTGATTAATTTTCAGTTTTCACTGAGCTTGATAAGTTAATTCACTTGTATTTGAAATCCATTTGCTTATATTATGCATGTATTGATAAGCTTGAAAGTTTTATTGTCAAAATTAATATGGCCTTTAAGAAGGTAGTATCTTGTAGTATACCAAAATGTACCAGACATTGCAGGAAAGTGTGGAACAACCCCCCTCCCAAGTTTTTTTCTGAGTTTGTGGTGCATTTGCAATATGTTTATTTCTCAATGGATATTATCAAAATAGGTGGTATAATTATGTACAGTAGAACTTCTATGAGTGGAACTTCGATTAGTCGATTTTCTCGATGTGTCGAAGTAAAATGAAAGTCCTGATTTTTTCCCTTATATATTCCTTATAAAAACTTATGTATGAGTCGAGATTTTATGTCGAGTTTTTCGATGTGTCGAAGTTTTTTTCGTGGTCCGTATATAATAAATCTAGTACAATTTACCACAAATAAGTCGAAGTTCTTCGGTTATTTTGACACTTTCGATCTCGAGACATTTTCACACCTTTTCCGATCAACTTTAGAGACAGGTGTTAATTACACAGCCGAGTGTTCAAACAGTCTTTGTATGCGTTTAAATGTGTGAAAAATGCTCTAATCATTACTATTTTAATTGCCGTAGCAGTATTTGAAAGTACATGTAAACAGTATGAGTATTTCCTTGACCCGGTGTCGCGTGAAAATCACACGCGAAATATTTACTATAAGCTGTTTTAGTTATTGCCCTTTTGTATTGTTCGCCTTTTGTAACTTCATTGTAATTACGTCACGTCAACAGGGAGTCCAAATCATTAGCCGTGAAAAGTTACTTAACATGTTATATTTATCATTGAAAAGAAAAAACATGAAATAGGTTACATTATAGATCTTATAATTAGGGCTAGTCACGGGTTGAAATTTTGTCATGAAATTCAGACCGATTCATGAGTCGAAGTCCCGATGTGTCGAAGTTTTTACGCAAGTCCCTCCAACTTCGACTTACCGAAGTTCTACTGTATATACTAAAAGGTAAAAGGTACCATGGCTTACTTAGTAATATTCATGACAGAAATAACCCCAAAAGCATGAATATCCATGGATTTAGTTTGATTTAGTTTGCAATTTGACAGGAAATTTTCTGAATTGGTTTGCACTCAATATAATAGCCATATGATATGATACAAATTGTATATAGTTAGACAACACTTTATCACGTTTGCTGCTCAAAGGAAGCAGTGTTTTTATTGAATTCTAGAAATAAAGAATTATAACCATATTATTATTCATGATAAAGGTCAAGGACACAGTCACTCAAACTTACACAAGATAATTATTGCTTTTGTAACAGTGAATTTATTGAATTCAATAAATAATAAAGAATTTAAATTACATGTATTATGATATATTATTATATGTATTACAATTGTACGTATAATCATATCTGATTCATGATAAAGGTCAAGGACACAGTCACTCAAACTTACACAAGATATTTTCTGTTGCTTTTTGTTACAAAATAAATATAAAAATACCCAAGATAATATTTAAATGGTAGGCAGTAAAACCTGAAAACTATTATTGCTAAGTAACATCAGTGGCATCAATGTCACCATTAAGGTCAAGGTCATAGTGTCAATTTTAGAATTCTTCTGTGTCATTGACCTTTTATGGACAATCCTAGCTCTTCTTTGAGGTAAATTAATTTATTTCAATATATAGACACTGGTTTCTTTTTTTTTCATTATTTTCCTGTCAACATGAAGCCTTGCCTAGTTAAGGATGGATGAAGTAAGTTCATTTTTAATTTACACTGGAGGAGATGAATGTCACGCTCCATGTTTGTCTAGTCAGAGTTTCTTGTCTCGGCTGCCATTACCAGAAAAAACAGAACTATGTGTAGTTTCTGGAGAGTTTTTCACAGTCTGACTTCAAAGATCATGTATTGATGATGCCTTTGCTAAGTTAGGAGTAACCTATTATAGCAAAAAACTTGTCTGCAGCCGAGGAGGTGGATGGACCTTCATTAACCCTTACTACACTAGATATCTGAAATAGACTTGTCCATCTTTTGTCTGGACAAAACCATTCATAATATATAGGGAAAATTCCAAAATATGAAGTAAATTGATCGCATGAACAGTGAACTATGCACTGGTCTCATGACCCCTCACAGAAAAACGATCTGTACACTAGTCACATGGCTTCCCACAGAAAGTGAACTGTACACTGGTCACATGGCTTCCCACAGAGAAGTGAACTGTACACTGGTCACATGGCTTCCCACAGAAAAGTGAATTGTGCACTGGTCACATGGCTTCTCACAGAAAAGTAAACTGTACACTGGTCACATGGCTTTTCACAGAAAAGTGAACTGTACACTGATCACAGGGCCTTCAAGAGAAAAGCAAACTGTACACTGGTCACATGGCTTCCCACAGAAAAGTAAACTGTACACTGGTCACATGGCTTCTCACAGAAAAGTGAACTGTGCACTGGTCACATGGCTTCTCACAGAAAAGTGAACTGTACACTGGTCACATGGCTTCTCAAAGAAAAGTGAACTGTGCACTGGTCACATGGCTTCTCACAGAAAAGTGAACTGTGCACTGGTCACATGGCTTCTCACAGAAAAGTGAACTGTGCACTGGTCACATGGCTTCTCACAGAAAAATGAACTGTGCACTGGTCACATGGCTTCTCACAGAAAAGTAAACTGTACACTGGTCACATGGCTTCCTACAGAAAAGTGAACTGTGCACTGGTCACTTGGCTTCTCACATACCTGGTCACATGGCCTTCAAGAAAAAAGCAAATTGTGCACTGGTCACATGGCTTCCTACAGAAAAGTGAACTGTGCACTGGTCAGATGATTGTCCTCCAACAGGCTATTTAGGGACTTATTTACAAATAACTAATGGAATATTAGAGCTTATTTTCAACAATCAGCCAATAGTTATGTGTAATATACTCTTAAGTCTATCTATGATAGTTAAATATCCTATTATTAAAATAACAGAATGAAAAAAATATAACATTTATACCAGAAATATTTCAGAAATATTTTTTCTATAAACACCAATTGTCTTAAACCAAGATATTTGAGCTGATAAAATTTCTCAAGAAAATAAGTTAAAAAAATATTTCTGTAGTATTTTTTTTCATCAGTTGATTTCATGTTACAATGTCAATTTATTTGAGGGAGATTGCATGGTTTCTTGCTATAAATCATCCAGCGGTATCTTCTATCCAATAATGATGTCGTCCTGGGAAACAGTAGGAGCTATTTTAAGATGCCAAGTAACATCTAGTGAACTCACAGCACACTGTGATTATAATTAACGTTCTGGTCACAGACAATATTACGTTATGATTACATGTATTATAGTGGGTGTAATTTGCCTGCTCAAATATGATTTTTATTGAATTGTTTACTGCATGTTTACACCCGCTGGAACAAAACATTGCCAGTCTAAATGGCCAACAGACTATAGAGCACAAGCCCATAGGGCTGGCATGTATTGCCAGCCAGGTGGCTGCGATCTGATCCACAATTTAGACCTGACAATTCAAGAATCGAACCAAGGATCATCTCATTTTAGTAATACATTGTTTAAAAAAAAATTTTAAGGGAAGCAATTCATTGATTAATTTGACAAGTTAATTAATAAATCTATAAGTTAGTAACTTTTTTGCAAGGTGGATATACAGACATAATATGTTACAGAATGAAAAGCTAATATTTAATAAAATTGAGTTATAGCAGCCATTAAGTGCAAGTTCTGCCTGTTTGAATGCAATTTTATATGAGTTTGTTAACAATATCTCTCAGTAGTATTATGTCTAGAATAATGGGAAAGAAACTAACACATGGTCTATTAGCCTTGCAGAAATAGCACAAAACTATAAAACAATGAAATTATGACCTAGTAGTATACAAGTATTAACATGTGCTAATTTGAACAATGATGAAGATGGTAAGTTTTGCTTGACTTACACTTTTAATAGTTTAACATACCTGAACATTCACCTGAGCTGCAAGAAAACAATTGGCTGTTATTATACCCCCAAAAACGAAGTTTGGGGGGGTATATAGGAGTCACCCGGTGGTCGGTCGGTCGGGCGGTCGGTCGGTCGGTCGGTCGGTCCAGACGTCCGTTGCATTTTCCTTGTCCGGAGCATAACTTGAAAACTAATGGTTGGAATTCAATATAACTACATACAATGGTCAAGCACATTGAGAGGAAGTGCAGTGCACAAGAACCATAACTCTATCTTGAATAATTACAGAGTTATTGCCCTTTGTTACTTTTCCTTGTCCGGGGCATAACTTGAAAACTACTGGTTGGAATTCAAAACAACTTCATACAATTGTCAAACACAATAAGGGGAAGTGTAGTGCACAAGAACCATAACTCTATCTAAAGTAATTACAGAGTTATTGCCCTTTGTTGCTTTTCCATTGCTTTTTTTTTGTCCGTTGCATTTTCCTTGTCCGGAGCATAACTTGAAGACTAATGGTTGGAATTCAATATAACTACATACAATAGTCAAGCACATTGAGAGGAAGTGCAGTGCGTAAGAAACATAACTCTATCTTGACTAATTACAGAGTTATTGCCCTTTGTTACTTTTCCTTGTCTGTGGCATAACTTGAAAACTACTGGTTGGAATTCAAAACAACTTCATACAATTGTCAAACACAATAAGGGGAAGTGCAGTGCACAAGAACCATAACTCTATCTAAAGTAATTACAGAGTTATTGCCCTTTGTTGCTTTTCAATTGCCTTCCTTTTTTTGTCCGGAGCATAACTTGAAGACTAACGGTTGGAATTCAATATAACTACATACAATGGTCAAGCACATTGAGAGGAAGTGCAGTGCATAAGAACCATAACTCTATCTAAAGTAATTACAGAGTTATTGCCCTTTATTACTTTTCCATTGCTTTCTTTTGTCCAGACCATAACTTGAAGACTAATTGTTGGAATTCAATATAACTTCATACAATGGTCCAGCACATTGCGAGGAAGTGCAGTGCACAAGAACCATCACTCCATTTTGACTTATTACAGAGTTACTGCCCTTTGTTTCTTTTCCTTGTCCAGAGCATGACTTTAAAACTACTGGTTGGAATTCAAAACAACTTCATACAATGGTCAAGCACAATAAGGGGAAGTGCAGTGCACAAGAACCATAACTCCATCTTGACTAATTACAGAGTTATTGGCCTTTGTTACTTTTCCATTGCTTTCTTTTGTCCGGACCATAACTTGAAGACTTATTGTTGGAATTCATTATAACTTCATACAATGGTCAAGCACATTGAGAGGAAGTGCAGTGCATAAGAACCATAACTCCATCTTGACTAATTACAGAGTTACTGCCCTTTGTTACTTTTCCTTGTCCAGAGCATGACTTGAAAACTGCTGGTTGGAATTCAAAACAACTTCATACAATGGTCAAGCACAATAAGGGGAAGTGCAGTGCATAAGAACCATAACTCCATCTTGACTAATTACAGAGTTATTGCCTATTGTTACTTTTCCTTGTCCAGAGCATAACTTGAAAACTACTGTTTGGAATTCAGTACAACTTCATACAGTTGTCAAGGACATTCAAAGGAAGTGCAGTGCACAAGAGCCATAACTCTATTTTGACAAAATACAGAGTTACTGCCCTTTGATACTTTTCCTTGTCCTGAGCATAACTTAAAACGTACTGGTTGGAATTCAAAACAACTTCATAAAATGGTCAAGCACAATAAGAGGAAGTGCAGTGCACAAGAACTATAACTCTATCTTCAGTATTTATAGAGTTATTGCCCTTTGTTCTTTTTCTTTGTCTTTCTGGACTTATTACAGAGTAATTCAATTAAACTTCATCAATGGCCAACCACATTGAAAGGAAATGCATCATACATGAACCACAATTATCTTTAATTGCCCACAACCGTAACTCTATGTTTCAATTCTTTTACAAGGTATTCTGTTACTAGTAACATCCTCATTTCCGAGGCAGACTTGTGGGGGTATTAATCACATTTAGTGATAGTTCTAGTTTTTTCTGCTGACAACCTAGCTTAATAGGGTGAGCATCAGATTTGTTATCTAGGGGTTGCTAGTTTGATCCTGAGGCAAGGTGAATGTAACAGTTCTCACAGACACAATTGATCTCTGACAATGAGTCCAACGGTCATTTGTAGGCTTAGGAAGAAAGTGATTGCCAATATATGAGCAAAAATGTGTTAAAATTTGCATAAAACTAAGCAAACACACAAACAAGTTTCTATTTCTTCTTAAGCAATCTTCCATTGTTGGGAAGGATTTTTGATTCTTTGTATGTAAAGTGTAAGTATCATATATGATGCAGACTTATGTACATGAGAATTGAGTGAGACATTTGTTTTTACTGACCATAATTTCCCACTAGAGTTCCATTTTGCACCTAGCTTGTCATTGGAAGTTTAACGTCCATGAAAGGTATGACGATGTGTCTGTCGACGCGGAAACAAGATACACACAATTGGACAGCCATACTTTCTCAGGAGAGACTTTTCTGTCTGGCGATACATCACAAAATACTGGTCTTCACAGTTGACAAAATGGCTGCTATGTATACTGATGTGGCAATTAGCAAAACTCACAAGGGGATTCTGTAAAATCATTGGTCAGAAAATTGAATGATATGGTGTGCCAATATAAAACAAGCACTGGGAGAAATGAGTTTTTTTTTTATTTACCAGATAAGATAGGGAAATTTTACAGCACTGCATCATTTGTGGTAAATCTTAACAAGCAAAATATAGAAATCTTGGGTCATGTTCGGACCTTGAGGATTTCTGCATGCCATACTGGTTTTGGGCCAAAAGGTCAAAGGTCAAGATCATATGACCTTGAATGAAGGTCAAGATTAAGTTTTTGGATATATGGTCAGTGTGTGTACATTTGTACGTTGTAAGTTCAATTATGACTAAATGATATACAGATTCATCTTATAAGTTCTGGCTGCTTTGCTGATTTTGGGATAAAAATTTATATCAGACACTGAGAAAAGTAGAGAGAGCTGCTCCTTGGTCAACTCGCATTGTGTTGCCTCTTGTCTGTCTGTACGTCTGCATTTACATCGGCATTTTTAAATACTGCCATTTCTTCTTGTAGATCTTAAATATTACTTTGGTTTTTGTTTTACATTGTATTACTATTTTATAAAACAAATAAGAAATAAGAAACACTTTACTGAAGAGCATTGACAACTGTGTAAAATAATTATGCTGGAACTTAAAAACTATTTGAAATACATTGTATAAGTTTTATGCTGTGATTCTTTTGAAGGCTTGCAACATTCTAAACAATTCTTTACTGCTTTAATTAAACAACAGTTGCTGTTGTTGAGGAATCAGATCTGCATCAGCTGACTGCAACAACAATGGCGATAATGGATTCTATGGTGCATACAAAATCCCCTTCTAACACAAAGACATGTAAGATTTAAAGCAAGATTTGTGGAGTGAGAAAGGAATATTATGTTCAGGAATTCAATCAAGAGTACATGTTCATCAATCATATTATTTATTTCTTCGTGCTAATACAAGAAGAAAATTTAATCAAACATGGCTCTGTTTATTGAGAAAACAAATTTTCACTCATAAAACTGTCCATTTAAATTTCCCCGGGAAGTATTATTTGGTGTTATATCGCTTGATATTTTGTTTATAAGTGAATTTTAGCTATAAGAGTTTCCCTAAAAGCTTTCATTGAATCTCATTGTTTTGTGATTTATTGATTGTGTCACGAATAAATTTGTCTTGAAGAATATTCTTTAACATAGAGTCAGTCTACTGATGTGTATGCTTAAGCTATATTTACATTTTCTGTTGACTTATATTGAATGCTGGTATTAGATGATAAGAACTGATCATATTACTAATAATGTATTAGATGAAATAATTTTATTTTGGTCTAGAAAAAAAACCCCAAAAAGCAACCATCTCTAATTTTCATATAAAATGTCTTTTTAACAGAATAGAAAATATAAAAAAGTTCTATATATAAAAATGTCAACAAAATCTTGAAAATATCTTGAATTTCAAGAAATAATACTTATTTGACTACATGTATTTATGACTATTTATAAAAGGTTGATTCAAATAAAGGGAAGAAACTTTTCACAAAATTTTGATTAATTTTGCAAATGGTTGATTATAAGAAAGGGAAGTAACTGCATGCATGTTTTCTATAAATAACTTCTAAGATACAAGTTTCTATTTGGTGATTTTGTTAATTTGTTCTGTTTAATATTCAACACACTGCTAATTAATGGTGTCATCCGAAATAATTTCTGGCATGATTAAACAGGAAATATTCTAAGAAATTAAGAAATCTCAAAATCAATGGTTTTCATGAACCTTAGGGGAAAACTGATTTATGTACCATTTGAAGAAAAGTCAGATTTATGTTGTGTTTGCTAAAAAAAAAGCCAAAAAAAGCAGGAAAATTATCAAAATAGAACGTTGAGTAGTGAAATAATGGAAAGTGCAATTAAGTAAGAAAAGAAGATAAAAGGGGAATGATCTATTGAATAAGAAATGGTTCTTACAGAATAACAAGAAAGCTGTTTATGTGCTCATTTGATATGAAACACACTTTAATGCTATTTTAGGACAATTAAGTGAAAGTGACAGCCATAAAAGACCAACAACACATTGGAAACGGCAGAAACTGATTCCATTAAAGTGAACAAGAAAAGAGTGCCCCTTGAAGCAGACGTATCGGTATTGCGAGTGTACAATTAAATTATCATGTCAGGAAAGAACAAGTTGCAGGACAACATTTTTGAGTTAAAGCATCGAGACACTGACTTTAATAAAGAATTGTTAGGGAAAATTTTACAGAAGTTCTCAGGGTTACGTTATATGGCTTTGAAAATAAGCGGATCTATTCATGCAACTGGTAGTTCACTGTTAAGCTATGAAGGTTAAAGTTTGTTTGTAGCAGGGGTTTTAAGCTCAGAGAAATTCACATTTGCCAAGTTTCAGATAACATCTATTAAATTATCTATAAAAAATAATAATTTGAATGCGGTAAATGTATCTTTATTCTTTGTATTGAAGCAATGATTTTTAGGTAAAATTTATGTTAAAGGTCAATTTATCCAACATCCTTTTTGTTGGCAATAAACCCTAATACTATGATTTGTCCAACATCCTTGCTGTTGGCTTTACCCTAATAAAGCAATCTGTCCGACATTCTTGCTGTTGGCTTAATCCTAATATAGCAATTAGTCCAACATCCTTTCTGTTGGCTTTTCCCTAATACAGCAATTTGTCCAACATCCTTGGTGTTGGCTTAACCCTAATATAGCAATTTGTCCAACATCCTTGCTGTTGGCTTTACCCTTATATAGCAATTTGTCCAACATCCTTGCTGTTGGCTTAACTCTAATATAGCAATTTATCCAACATCCTTGCGGTAAGCTTAATCCTAATATACATCCTTGCTGTTGGCTTAATCCTAATATAGCAATTTGTCCAACATCCTTGCTGTTAAGCTTAACCCTAATATAGCAATTTGTCCAACATCCTTGTGGTTGGCTTAACCCTAAAATAACAATTTGTCCAGCATCCTTGCTGTTGGCTTAACCCTAATATAGCAATTTGTCCAACATCCTTGCAGTTGGCTTAACCCTAATATAGCAATTTGTCCAACATCCTTGCTGTTGGCTTAACCCTAATATAGCAATTTGTCCAACATCCTTGCTGTTGGCTTAACCCTAATATAACAATTTGTCCAACATCCTTGCTGTTGGCTTAACCCTAATATAGCAATTTGTCCAACATCCTTGCAGTTGGCTTAACCCTAATATAGCAATTTGTCTGTCCTTTTGATTTTCATTTACCAATCGATGCCTGAATATTTACATATCATCAGCATATTGGTGACTCCAATCCAGGAATGCTCTTATAAAACAGTTTCAAAAGCCAAATGGTGAAATTCTATGTAATTACAGCGAAAAGATCAATTTTGCAATTAACAACACAAAAAATACCAAAGGGAAATCTTGTAGTTCAGCGAACAGTTTTGCAGTAAACTGTTTAATATTTAAATTTTGTGTTCACAACATAAGCCTTTTTCATGAATAAAGATAAGGGAAAAAAACTAGCATGGAGAGTTTTAGATAGCATATAATTAAAGTTATATCATTAGATAACAGCTGGAGTGTTTCCATTGATTATGAACAATATTTTATTGTTTTTACATTGACAATTTATAATTTTTGTCAAATAGATTGTGTCTTGTATCATCCTCTAAATGAATAGGGGTGTGGATCGTCGGAAAAGTGACGATCCGATCTGATCCACGATTCGCACTTGCGATTCACAAATAGAACCACAAATCTTTTGTTATCAAGACAGCCATAAAAACATGAACATTAGTTCTGGAAACATGTTTATTTTTCTTAAAACAATACTAAACATTAATTTTATTTAACATATATGCAATGCAAATATAAACTAGGTTGGAAACAAGTCGCCCCAATATAAAATTCCACCAGCAAAATGTACTTTCAATGAAAATGAGGAAAAAGCAGTTTTTAAAACATGCCGTGGCAAATTGACTTATATAGATGGTACAACGAACTTGTTTAATCACATGAAAAGACAAGTTTTTCCAAAAATTGGAAGTAAATTTTGCTGGTGGGATTTTTATATTGGCGCGACTCCTTTTCAGCCAATACATGTAATGTCACACTGACGTATTAACTTGCGTTTAGCAAATTGTGGATTCCTAAAAATAAAACAGTCTTCAATACATGTCACGTCATTATAGATCTATACATAGCGACTAAAAATATTTAAAAACAAGTGCTCAATAAAGATAAAGTGATTCCTTTTTCGAAACTAATGACTTCCTAGCTCAGCATCATGGTACATGTTTGTTTACTTCCTGTCTTTAATGAGCAAATTGTATTTAGGTAAACGTCGCATAATTCATACATAAATTGATTTTTTTTGTGCCCCCACTTTAGTGGCGGGCATTTAGATTTACCCTTGTCCGTCCGTCTGTCCGTCCTTCCGCCCGTCTGTCCGTCCTTCCGCCGTCCGTCCGTTCACTTTTGTGTCGCACGTAACTCAAAAAGTATTTGACCTAGAGTCATGAAACGTTACAGGAATGTTGATCAGCATGTGTAGTTGTGCACCTGGGTATTTTCGTCTAGATATTTTTAGTATTTTCAGAGTTATTGCCCTTATTGACATTGTAAAATTTTGCAATTTTCAACTTTTGTCGCATGTAACTCAAAAAGTATTTGACCTAGAGTCATGAAACTTCACAGGAATATTGATCAGCATGTGCAGTTGTGCACCAGGTATTTTTTTCGTCTGGATTTATTTAGTATTTTTAGAGTTATTGCCCTTGACTTGGAAAATTTTTGCAGTTTTCAACTTGTGTCGCAAGTTACTCAAAAAGGATTTGACATAGTCATTTAACCTTATGGGCAGGTTGCTCAGCATATTTAGATTTGCACCTGGGGTTTCGCTTGTGGATTTATCCAGTATTTGTAGAGTTGTTTCCCTTGACTTAGTAAAAAGATTGACAGAACAGTGGCGCGGTGGGGGCACCCGTGTCCTATGGACACATTTCTAGTTTTGACATTTAAAGTGTTAAAAAACAGCGAATGTATAATAAACAAATAAGATCGCAATCAACAATCTCTGGACTGACGAATATTCGTACTCGATTTTTCATTTTGATTCGTGATTATCCGAGTACTCGATTACTCGCCCCAGCCCTACTAATGAAACAAATAAAAATCATTGTTTCAAGGTCAAGTTAATCATCAAGTTTATGGGATCCAACTGTGCTAGAAATAATGCGCAAATTTTCCTTTATTGCTATAGCCTACAGGATCACACAGTGAATGATATGAATTCAAATCACCATGCTTAGAGGTTTAGGGTCTCAATCTTTAATATGCAACCACTCTAATGCTTTGAAAAAAAGCAATTCATGGGTGGGGGTGGGGGCAGGTTTAATATGGCACCAACACTGTAAAGGTCATATGGCGACTTTAAAGCTTTACTGGTGGAGGAATACCTCAGGTGCCCCTCCGTGAATTATTTTAGGCATGACTTAATGCAGCTGAGTTAAGAACTACTGATGTTCCATAAGCAAGCTAAATAGCCTCCTCACATGAATGAATCCAAAGTCTGTCGTGGGATTCAAACCCGAAGCAGTGAGGGGCAAGTGTTTTGAAGTCAACAACCTTAGCCACTTGGTCACAAATGCCACTGTATTAATTTTATGTTGAAACTATAACAATTAATGTTCCCTCATCCAAACTTAAGTGCAGGATGAGGGTCATTACCTCATTACGCGGGAGATTTGATATATTTTATATATAAACCGGCATATTGCTTCCTTGTCCAGCAGGTTAAAACTCATAAATTGAATAATAAAAAAAAAAAATCCTTTGTTCAATGACAACATTTACTTACATTCAAAAGCGAATAGCTTTGCCTGATCATATTGAAATATTACAAAAAGACTTAATGTTTTAACTATTATGCAGTAGAATTGGTTCAAACTTGAAATCATAAGGATTATTGTTTTTCATGATATGATGAACAAAAAGGAAAAAAAAATGGGAAAGTGCAATAGGTTTAATTCTTAATTCAGTGAAGACTATCCTGTGACATAACTTAACAATAGCTGCATGAATTGAGAAATTTTCCTTGATGTTTTACCTAATTATAAAAGTATGCTGCTAATTTCTGGCTGACGTGACTTGACTTATGTAAGTTTTCCTTCTGAACAATTGTTCGCCACATGCAGATTCCATCTATATACTTCCTGCTTTAATTTCAGTTTACCACATGCGCATGTTCAGGATATATATAAATAACATATTACCTTCTTAACAGTTCAATAATAGAGAGCGTCAACAAGTAAGTTGAAACATAGCGCAATCAGTTCAACTTTAATACCATGCTAAATGCATCATGCTTTTTAGCTCGACTATTCGAAGAATATGAGAGCTATTGTAGTCGCCCCGGCGTCGGCGTCGGCGTCTGCGTTGGTTAAAGTTTTTTGTAAAGTCAAATATCTCAATTATTACTTGAGATATTCAATTGAAACTTACAATACTTATTTATAGTAACAAGGTACATCAGATAGACAAGTTTGATAACTCTGCCTACAATATTGACAGAATTATGCCCCTTTTTAACTTAGAAATTTTGGTTAAAGTTTTTTGTAAAGTCAAATATCTCAATTATTGCTTGAGATATTCAATTGAAACTTACAATACTTATTTATAGTAACAAGGTTCATCAGATTGACAAGTTGGATAACTCTGCCTACAATATTGACAGAATTATGCCCCTTTTTAACTTAGAAATTTTGGTTAAAGTTTTTTGTAAAGTCAAATATCTCAATTATTCCTTGAGATATTCAATTGAAACTTACAATACTTATTTATAGTAACAAGGTACATCAGATTGACAAGTTTGATAACTCTGCCTACAATATTGACAGAATTTTGCCCCTTTGGAACTTAGAAATTTTGGTTAAAGTTTTTTTGTAAAGTCAAATATCTCAATTATTGCTTGAGATATTCAATTGAAAATTAAAATGCTTTTTTATAGTAACAATGTACATCAGTTTGCAAAATTGCATAACTCTGCCTGCAATATTTGCAGAATTATTTGCCCCTTTGAAACTTAGAAATTTTGGTTAAAGGTTAAAGGTCTTCAAAGATATTTACTTGAAACTTTACACATGCACTTAGGGTCATAATTGGAGGGTCATTATTGTATGTCACTGACCAAGTTCCATAACTCTATCTTGCATTAAGGCTGATTCATATCCCCTTTTCTACTTAGTCTCTTGGTTAATGTTTACATGCAAGTTTTACATATCTCCATAACTATTAAAGATATTTATTTAAAACTTCACATATGCATTTAGGGTCATAATTGTAGGTCACTGACAAAGATCCATAATTCTATCTTGCATTTAGGCTGATTTTTCTCCCCTTTTTCAACTTAGAAATTCATTTGTAAGCTGTTATCTCAATAACTACTGAAGGGTTTGTGCTTTTTTGGGACAATTTTATGCATTCATAATAATAAAGCAGTGATTTACTTGATAAAACATCTTAATAACAAGCCTTTGTACCTTTTCTGTCAAATTTATGTATTCATAGGTAATTAGTATTATTTATACTCAATAAAACACCCTTGTGACATTACCTTCCGAATAGTCAAGCCAATACTGTTTAATTAGACTCTCTCTAAGGCCTATAACAAGAATTTATAAAAAAAATTAGCCCTTTTGTAAACTTAAAAAATTTAACAATATCAAGGCTCTTTTACTATCAAGCACTTAGAATAGTCGAGCGTGCTGTCCTACAGACAGCTCTTGTTTAAATGTAGAGCTGTCCATAATGTGATTCTGAGGATTTTAATGTCAAAATTCTAAAATTGAGCAGGCCCTGTAAAAAAGATCTGGAAAAAGGAGAGATCCCTATATATTTGTACAGGAGTTCAAAAGAGATGCTGTCACATCAGCCATGTCCTTTAGCAATGGTTTTAAGATGTGTCTGACCGCCTTGATGACTTCTAATCCAGTTACCTCTCTGGCGTGGGTTCGATCCCCGGGAGATGCTTTGGTAGTTTAGCGCGGAGGATTAGGTAGTCTAGTACTGGTGTAACTCTCCAGGAACGATGGTTAGGAAACTACCTGCCTATATGACTGAAATACTGTTGGGAAAAGGCGTAAAATGAAACAAACAAACAAATAAAACTAAGATGTGTCCAAAGTTCTGCAATTTCTTATATTTTAAAGTAAAGAAAGAAAATTTTAACTAGTGCCAGGATTTTTCATAAACACATTGCTTTTATTGAACAGAATCATAATTGAACATCCCCAAATTTATTAAAAAAAAAGGGTGTCATCCCCCTACTATTTTAGTTACCTTGAGTTTTAGGTCACTTTCAGGTTTATACAAGTTAAATCTTATAGTCCATCTTTGAGAGAGTTGTAACATGAAATGTCACTGTTATTTAACATGATGAATATGGAAAGGATATAAAATAAAATGTTTCCGTAGAAAAAATATTATGCTCCCATTTTAAGTAGTGTTTTAACTGTTAAGCAATGATTAATTGCTGGCACCATTGGCTTAAAAGGCAAATAATACAATTTCATAGTGATACAAGCATTTTGGCATGTATTCTTTGACAGTAATTTTTGATGCAAATATATATATATAGCTTTTATACTCCCTATATTTTAGTACAGTACAAAATGTAGTAAATTATGGTTATTCAGATGCAGTTGTTATTTTCGTTTGAAGTCATTGTTACGAAAATGTCTCTGGGGTTATAAACAATTATTTTACAGATTATCATAGTTGTGTTCTATATTTGAAGCCAGTGGCAATGAATTGTATTGTCACATGGTGTATAAACCAGGAAATAAGTGTAACAGAATAATCACAACAAGCATTGCTGTTAATTAATGTGCTGCAAAAAACTAGGAAAAGTTTTTTCAAAGTTTTATTGATATCTCAAGGCCCAACTGGGCATGTGTGAAAACTACAATATAACAAATGATTACAAAACAAAGTAAAGTGATACATATTAAAATGAAACCATGGCAATGTTCTGAACATAATTATGTAGATTAGGGAAAAAAAAAAAAAAAATGAACAAAATAGAATAAAAATAATACATGTACAAAATTTAACAATTAGAATCGGAGAATGAGATCAAAATATCAGATTGCAGGGGTATAAAAATTTCAAAGCAGTCTCTGAATATTACCTTGTATATAGGAGTCAGCTTTTTGGTCGGTCCAGCAGTCAGTTCACTTCATGGCTTTGGGTCGAAAGCTCAAGTCTGGAATGAGTTATTGTAATCAAACTTGGTATATAAGAACCTTATGTGAAAACTCTGTTTAGTATTGCTTTTGGACCCCTTTTGGGGTCAAGGTCACAGTTACTTATAATAGAAAAATGGTTTCCGTACACAACAACAAGAGTTAGAAATGAGATATTGTAATCAAACTTGATGTATAGCAAGCTTTAACATGAATCCCTGATTGGGATTGCAATAAGTGTAAAGTTTCTTGCTTAGGGAGCTTAAGAAACACATACTTGCCCCTGATGAGTTTTGAACCCATGTGGCTGAGAGATCCTTAGCTTTAATTATGTTTGTTTTTATAAGGCACATTTAATGAAAATACTTGAATACCATATTTATCCTATACATGTGACAGTTATAGTCTGATTTTATTGACCTGTCAATTATGAATACGTTATAGCACTCTTTTAAATATTCGATCCTACTTCGGTTTTGTCCGTTTATTTTACGAGAATTAATATGGGGTATATAGCTAACGTTTGGAAAACTCCCACTAGCTTTATGTAGGTTCTCGTAACATCCGCAATAGCAAAGTCGATTAAAGTGATTACCTTATGTATGAGAGGTCCGAGGTTCGATCCCTTCTTTTGACATTTTTTTTAGACGTCACTTATTTTTAGACTTATTTTTTCTTTATTTTTAAGCATATTATAATGAAAATGATCAAGCGCTTTCAGAATTTTCTACACAGATATGAAACAACTAAGAAACACTGACTTGTCACGTTTTGTATTGTATTTTACGGCAATGAAATGACATTTATTGATCCGAATGAATTTTGAATATTAATTCTTTAACAATGTTATATACAAAAAGATAGTATAAACAAAAAAGTGCAAAACCTATTAAAACAGAGAGAACAAACTTAAAAAATATTGAAAATAGTTAAAAATTAGAAAAAATGTATGGACATACGCTGTCTCGATCTTACAACACATAGGACATTTAGAAATTATATACCCATAGTTTACCCTATTGCGCTATAACGGTCAGTGTAACTGATGCATAGAAACCAGATGAATTTAATCACATCTTACTGCTTAAATTTCACGGAATTAACCGAACATTTATCGAATATTAATATATTCTGTGCATTGACCGTATAATCAGTATGGAATTGACAGGTTAATAAAATCAAACAATATACATGCTTCACACATTGCGATTGTATACTTTTAATTAGTCAACTCTTAATCCTGAGAATGTGTGGTCGGTTATCGTGGTGACGCTAATGTTGCCAGGGAAAAAAAACAGCATGTTTTATAATCGATGCCTCCAATGTATGAATATTAGATGTCATAATGAACAATAGACTATGACATCAATGGTACTTATGTTGAAAGCTTATACCACACTCTAACAACTTCTGTAACGTTGCTAATGCATCAGTGTAAATGGAATAATCCCTTTCAATATATGAGCCGCGTCATGACAAAACCAACATAGTGGGTTTGCGACCAGCATGGATCCAGACCAGCCTGCGCATCATGCAGGATCCATGCTGTTCGCTATCAGTTTCTCTACTTGTTATAGGGTTTGTAAGCGAACAGCATGGATTCTGATCAGACTGCGCGGATGCTCAGGCTGGTCTGATCCATGCTGGTCGCAAACCCATTATGTTGGTTTTGTCGTGATGCGGCTTATATGATGATTACAGGGATAGCATCCTCCATTGATATGTATAAAAGTGTATTAATGATAGTTTGGTCTTCAAAATGTTTATTACATAGGTGGACACTCAAATTTGACCATTCATACACAATCAATTATAGAATGATGATAATACATGTATGTAGGTGTTGAATCAGGCAGTAGGATGTCCGTGGCTGATTAGTTAAGGTTGTTGACTGCAAAACCTCTTGCCTGTCACTACTGTAGGATTGATCTCAGATATCCAACGGCTCAAGTTTTTTTCATGTGAGAAATCTATCCTGAGCTTGCTAACAGAATGTCAGTGGTTCTATTCATTTGCCCATTTGTGCCTGAAATAATATATAAAGGTGCATCTGAGGTCTTTGACCAAATGTAAAAGCTGGAAAGTTGCCTATGACCTATACTGTGTTGGTGTAAATAGAAAAAACAAAAATAGAATGAAGCAGTGTTCTGTGCTTCTGATCTGGACAAAACCATTTGTTATTTTTTGGGGGAAACTTTCAGATTAAGTATTGACTGAATAGCAAACAGTGCAGACCATGATCAGACGGCATGGATTTCCTCACTGGTTGTGAGATTCTGTTGCTGCAAGCATATTTAGTGTTATTACATCATAATAGTGTTCAGTAAATTTACATTGTTACAATGTTCATATCTATACAAGAAATTCAAGTCATCTGGGCTGTTAATGTAATTATATAATGCTATTCAAGTGATACTGCTTCTAAATTTGTATGCAATTGTAACCTTTTACATATAGGTCAATTGGAACGTGAACTGGTTCAAATAATTAATTCTAGAGTTATGTTAATAAGACTTCACTGACTTTTGAAAGGTCAATCAGTCAAGTTATAAACTACTGTGTTTTTATGATGTCAGTATAAATGTATTGTAAGATCATCTTCCTAAAATGTCATAGATCTGATCAGTTTTATACTATATTGTAAGATATGGGGGGAATAAAGGTTACTATCTGACCTCTGTTGGTAACAAGCAATTAATCAAAGCCAAACTTGAGATAGATTTGTTGGAGACTTTGTAAATACACTTACAGGACAGAATGTTGTCCTGGTCTGAATGAAAATTGTGTCCGAAACTCGGATGATTTTCTCTGATTGGTTTCTCACATAATTGGAAAGTAGCGGTCATGTTATAAACCAATCATTGTACCCTAGGAGAAAGCAATATGAGGACAGCAAAGAAAAACAATGGGAATTGATCAAAGGAAAAAAAAGACAGTGTACACATAATTGCATAGGTATTTACAGAAAGTTCGTCCTATAAGCAAGGTAAATAATTAAAGAACCATACAAAAATAATCTCATGTACATTTGAACAACATAATGCTAAATGGTAAACTCAGCCTAAAACAATGTATATGTTGGCATCTAAAGTCTTTCTTCACTAATAAAACTGAAATTGTTGCTATAAAAATGTATGACACTTTAATTTGAACAATATTCAGCTAGCTTGTGGAAGGTACATGTAATACTATGTGGTGGTTAGGTAATCAGCATTGGGAGGCATATTTGTAGTCTTTGTAGATAAACTGAAATTTTTGCTATGAAAATGTATGACTTTGAGTGTCAGGGCGATTTAAAACTGACAAACAGATAGCACAAATAAAGAGCCACTTCTAATGGACTCTTCGGAATTCAAAGCGGGGCAAATTCATCATACATATTCAACTGGTTAAAGCATAAATTTAAATATGTTTATTGGTAACTAATTGAAAATTAATGTAAATAATAACATTTATCATGATTCTCTTAACATTTGGTTAATAGCCCAGTCTTAACATTACACCAGTGGAAAGAAAGATTTAAAGTGATATTTTTGAACTACATGTATATAAAATATGACTGTATATATAGACTTATTAAATAAAGAGAGTTTGCAGACTGTTACTCAGCTGCCTATTAAAATAAATTAAAATCATATCACAGTCCTTCTGAAATTCATCAGTAAAACTTACAAGTAACCTTTTTGGTTACGTTGTTTAAACCCAAGAATTAACATGTGAGCAAAATTCAGTCATGGCCAATGTTTTAATAATAAATTGAAATATATCGGAATATAATTGAGGAAATTTCTCAAACTATTGGATGATCGCCACCAACGTTCAGATATCATGCATTTATCTGTCAATTGCCAACAGCTATCAAAGTGTTCACGATGATAATGTATTTTCCCTGTACAAATAAATCATAATCTTTCCTGTGGTAGAGCAGTCAGAAGAAAAAAACAAATAGTGGTTCCACTCAATTTACCTCTGTGATATATTTAGATCATACTTCAAAGACTTCGGGAATGTTTGTGTATTTTAGAATGATGTTTTTTGTACATTGCGGTTTCTATTTTTAGAAAACTCTTGAATATTCAGCGCAAGGTTGATTTCCTGGAGTTGTTGCAGTTATCAGTGAAAAACATTTACAAAAATTGTTATGTTATTCAACAGTACTTTTGTTCCTTCTCAACAAAAAAAAGTTGTACAGAATAGATAACTGAGCATTCAAACATTTGATAATCAAAGTTCATGTGTTTGTGGTGATATTTGTAACTCTTGTTTTAACTTCAATTTTAGCTCATTTTCAGTCATATCGGCTATTTAGTCCTCTTAACCAGCTATCCTGGATTATAACTAACGAGTACTAACCAATTTCTCCCCAAGTGACAAACCACTATGATTTCTTAAAACGCAGCATGCCTTCAGATTCATGTTAATTTTTATGAAAATTTTTAAAATGTATTTAAAAGTGTAATAATGTGAAGTGAAAAAAGAAAATAATTTATATGTAATACTGCAAAAGGCACTTAGAGGTCCACGTAAATTACCAAAACAAGAGGTCAAATGTTGTTAAAATAACCCTTACTGTATAAGTCACTAAGTATAAACACGGTGATGAATACTGCAAAATCAGTCATTAATCGCACACAATATGAAAATTATTATTTGAATCTTGACTCTTTGTACTTTTCTTAAAGAAATTAAGTACATTTTTCTCAAGTTTGAATTTCTTGTCATATTTTGGCTTATCTGTGGACGTTCAGCTTTAACCATTGGAGAGAGACACAGTAATGACCATGTGACCCAATGTCCAGTCCAATCAGTTGTCATGTTAAGTCTCACCCAAGGATGGAACCTGAATCATCCAGGCCCCTGCATGACAAATCCAAAGCTAACCCTGTTGGGCTAATCATGTCAATATCAAGGAAATTAATAGACAATGCTTTAGGTTGTTACATAATGTAGTTCTTCTTGAAAGTTATATATCTTTATTAAAAAAAACTCCTGGAAAAAAGAATGAAAAAATGTATTAATTTTGTAACCTTTCAAAGGATTAATAGTACTTCACTAAAATTCTGACTTGGTGTGTATTTTTCTGTACACCATTTAAATGCACTTGTTTGAACACAAATTTAGTGCATTTGTCTGTACACCAGTTCGGTGCACTTGTCGTACAAAAGTTCAGGGTACTAGTACATGTCTGTACACCAGTTCAGGGTACTTGGTTGTACACAAATTCAGGGTACTTGTTGGTATTTGAGTTACTGTCAACAATGGCCAGGTTTAATGTGTAAACATGGCAACCAATCTGGCAGATATGTAAATGTAAATAAAATATATTTATTGTTTTCATTACATTTCAGCTCAAGACTGTTTGTCATATATGGAAGCAGGAAGTGAATTGATAAAAGTACGTTCAAACAGTCGGCAATATCACAGAATCTTCTCTCTTAACCCAGACATGACAGAAGTAAGATGGCAACCTACGTCCAAGAAACCCCATAAAGCAAGAAGTATGTATAGTTCTATCATTTACAGTGGTTCTTGAAGCTTAGTAGCTTTTTATGCCACGGCAGCATCTGTGATGCGGTGGCATATAGCGATTCACCTATATGTGTGTGTGTGTTTGTATGTATGTTTGTGTGTTATAAGTGAACTTAAAAATCTTCTTGTGAAAAACCACTAGTCCAATTTCAACCAAACTTGGCAGGATTGATCCTTGGGTGAAGGGCTTCCAAAGTTGTTCAAAGAATTTCATTCCATGCAGAAATCTGGTTGCCATGGCAACCAAAAGAAATTACAAGAATAAATATAAAATATCTTCTTGTAAAGACCCAAAAGGCCTAGAGCTTAGATATTTTGCATACGGCATTGTCTGGTAGACCTCTACCAAGATTGTTCAAATTATAGCCCTTGGGTCAAAATTGGCCCCAACCCGGGGGTCATTGATTTTCACGTTATGTACATATAGTAAAAACTTAAAATACCTTCTTGTCTGAAGGTACATAGCTTAGAGGTTTGATATTTGGTATATGATATCATTTATTGGTACTCTTACCGGAGTTGTTCAAATTTACCTCAAGTGTCAAAGTTAGCCGCGCCCCGGGGGTCATAGGTTTTCCTGTTATATATGTTGAGTAAAAACTTTAAAAAATTATCTTCTCGAAATTGACAAATGCTAGAGGTTAGATATTTTGCATGAAACATTGTGTAGTGAACCTCTAGCAAGACTTTATAAATTATATCCCTGGAATCAAAATTGGCCCCACCCCGGGGGTCATTGATTTTCACTATATACATACAGTAAATAATTAAAAAATCTTATTGTCTGAAGGAACAAGGCTTAGAGCTTTGATATTTGGTATATAATATCATCTATGGGTCCTCTACCAAAGTTGTTTAAATCATGCCCCTAGTTTAAAATTGCCCTGCCCAAAGGCGATACTCAGTTTTCCTTATATGTATAAAGTAAAAACTTGAAAAATCTTCTTTTCTGAATTGACAAAGGCTAGAGGTTAAATATTTGGCATGAGACTTTGCGTAGTAAACCTCTACCAAGATTGTTCAAATTATAGCCCTGGGGTCAAAATTTGCCCCGCCCCGGGGGTCATTGATTTTCACTATGTACATATAGTAAATACTTAAAAATCTTCTTGTCTTTGGTTCTTTTTTGTTGGGTTTTATGTGGTTCCAATACAGGAAAGTTCATGGCAGTTTTCCACCTTTGCAGATGGAGGAAGACCTCAGGTGCCAGTCCATGCATTATTTTGGGGATGAACAGGCATCTGAGTTCAACCACCAATGTCCTGTAAGCTAGCTAGATAGTATGAAAGAATGGAAAGTCCCTGGCAGGATTCAAACATGCTTAGGTGTATCAGCAGAAAACAAAACGTAACAGGTCCAAGTTTAATTATAGTAAAAGTCATAATGCGTAAAATTTCTAAAACTGTTCAAATCATATTGTTTTAAAATTCTTATGATCATCTCTGCAGTGTTTTAGAAAACAATATCTCCCATTATTTAATGCACATGAATGATACAACTCATTCCCTAACAAAAAACTCAACTGCTCGTAACAGCCCAATTCTCACATATTCATATTCTGTAATAATCATAAAGTATAAACCTCTATACATAATTTATCACACTACGGTTATTGAGAAGTTTTAACAGAATATTAAATTAAGTGTTATTTCATTTATAACAATTATTGGACGAAATATAGGATAAGATTGAAAATTGTCAGCTGTTGAACAATTTTATTGCTATCCATTCAAAATTTTCTGTACAAAAATAAAGAGTATCTAGTTTATATATCGTAAATCTTCTGTTTTTAGTTGTTATATACATTACTAATCATTTGAACAAATATCTCTATTAATATCAGCTATTTTATGCCTTAGTGACTGCCTGAACAGATGGGATTTGTGAATTGCTGCAACAAAAATGCAATCTCCAAATAGAAATGCCGACCACAGTCCTTTATAATGCTTTAAAATCACATTAGCATTTCCATATATAGATATACATTTGTATTTTATTGTCTAATTAAAATATTTATAGAAGCTTGCCAAGGATCTGATAGATAAATAATGATATTGTATTTGTTATGTAATGTAGGTAGGTAGATAAATAAATATCACAAGATGAATGATTTTCCAAGGTCAGAATAATCTACAGTACGGTTGACTGAGCAATCCAGCAAAGCAGTGATTTTCCACCTTATAAATATAACAAAGGCCAGTTTTCCCAATCAAAATTTTCTTTAAAATCATGCAGTTTTCCCAAAAATCTGAAATTACACCAGCTTTTTTATTTCTCAGATTAGCAATTTTTAGCGATAATTTTTCCCAAAATCAAGATTGAGGCTTAATAATTAAAGGCCTTTAATCCCTGTTAAGTTAGAATAACCACTAGCAAGATCTCTGATCCCATCACTAATTTGCCCTCAAATCTGTATGATACAAATTCTTGTAATGAAAACTTCCATTGAATATGACCAATTTTATAACATTTAGATTTTAGATTTCAAAAGACAAAATTTTGAATATTATCATTCTTTCTGTGAGTCTGCATTGAAAATAACCATTTGTTAATTATCTGTGTTTTAATAAAATGTAACTATTATAACAATATTAAATACAGACATTATAATAAATCGGCAGCGAATTTAGTGTTTTATAATTATCTCTTTTTACTTTTTATTAGAAATTCAGAAAAAAATCAATAGTAAAAATTAAACTCTGTAACAGTTGATCTTTGTAACAAACAATAATTTGATTGATTTTTACCATGACATTTCACTTTGACATATCAACTCAGGTCATTAATATTTGAAGTAGAAATAAATTAATTAGTACAGTCTACACAATTTGTTCAAGTTGTTAATCTTTAGTTCAATTAAGAGGAATCAATTCTGAAAGCAATAATTTTGGAGTTTTGCCCCTTTTTTACCTAGAATTTTTAACAGATGAGTATTACTATTAGTTTAAAGAAATTTATTTTAGTTTGATTATGTGTTGGAAGCTTTATAATAAGCTTATTGAAACATTCGCGAATCTGTTCCTGGAACCAACCAGTACTGAGCAATGAGTGCAAAGTTTCTTGCTCAAGGTAACAAGGGCTTGCCACTGACGGGGTTTGAACCTACACGATCCGCCAGCAATCTTTAGATCACTTGTCCGATGCGTTAACAACTCGGCCTGATGCTGTAACATAAGCAGATGAGTATTAAATGTTTTTAGACCAACATTTTCATCGAATAATGTTTTCGTTATACAAAATGTTACAAGCTTACATGATATAATGTTTTACAATGCAGGTGAAGAAGCTCTTCATATCATGTCTTCTTATTTCTGGAAATGTAGAGTGCATATGTCTGATAATTTGACGTGCTTCACACAAAAATAGCTTGATATCTTGATTCATCTTGTATTTATAAGCTTATATCACGCTGAATCTTTGAAGTTCCATTGAAGACTTAATAGTTTTGAATCATATTCACATAAAGTAAATTCACATATAATTTCTACATCACAGTAAAAATTTGAAGTTGTTAAAACTGTAGCATTAATGATGATTTACAAATTGATCGTAATTGATTTGTAACATAAAACAGCATCATGGCATGTTTTAAATATACCTTTAAACAACATTTTATCTTGAACTACAGGATGTGTTATCACCATAAACTTTGTTTATATTTTTATTCATACGGGGCCATTTTAACTTATAATTAAGAAATATAAAAACATATGACAGACTAATGTTTCGAACAAATATGTCCATAAGGCATGCCTGTAGTAACTTTGATAACCTGAAAGCTTTTGTTTTTCTCAAGACAAATAAAAACAGGTTTCTATATTTATAAATAAACCAATAAGCTAGCTTTATTAATTCATAAGTTCCACTTTGAGAGTTCTTCACATTACACTGCCATTATACCTCAGTTATCTTTAGAAATAGAGTAGTATTGAAACACAAACGTTTGTTTTAATGTATTATTAAACTATGCACAGCTGAGGTTTGAGAACTGTTATTCTGACCTGGAGACATGTTCTTTATGAGTTTTTCAAATTGCAAAAGATCAAATTATTTCCCGATTTTTTTTCCCAATTTTCTTGTGCTTTTCTAGGAAATGATAAAGTTTGTCTTGGAAAATATGCTATTGAACTTGGCAAGCCAGATAAATAGGTTTTACCGTCTACTAAAGGTTGCAGAAGCTGGTTAAAAGGTGAAATATAAACTATACCCAAAATAAAAAACGTTTGAATAGAAAATTATTGTTTTGGTGCAAAAATGTTTTGAAGTGGCAAAATAATGGTATCTGGCATGTCCTTTCTGCCTGTGGTTTAAGTCAATAACCCCTATTGAGGTCACTAGGTCAAAAGGTCAATATCACAGTGACACTTTGTGAAAATTCCTTGTCTGTCTAGTAACTTTAGAAGAAATAAACCCAAGCTGGTGAATGAAAGTAGGGACATAAACCATGGCTAGTAGATGCTACCAGTCCTATTAATGTTTTAAGGTAATAAGGTCAAAGGTCAAGGTCACAGTGACACTGTAAATCCCTTGTCTTCTCATTAACTTGAAAAATATTTAGTCTAAGTTAACAACACTTTTTAGGTACATTGTACATAATAAGTTGTTAATTTTACGTCATTAGGTCATAGGTCAAGGTCACAATGACACTTGATATGATATCTTTGTCTAACCATTCACTAGATTTTCCATTGAGAAACTTGCATGTATTAGCTGTAATACTTAATATAATATGCATTCCTTATTAATATAATACTTAATCTTTATAAAATATGCATATTATCTAGTATGTGAATACCGGGTATGCCATTGTGACTTGCAAATGAATTTGGGGCTTAAGTCACCTTGGACACATCATTTCTAGTTAAATTGACTGACATCTTAGATATTTGGTGTGGATGGGCATGTCAGGTTGATTTTGTCAAGGTCACAAAGACTAAAATAGATTTTCCTCATCATAAAATATGTCCATGATTTAACCCTTCTAACAATAAACATCTGAAATGGACTTGTCCATCTTTCAGCCTTGACAAGGTTTAAATATGTGGCAGTACTCACTGAATAGCAACAGTGCACACCATGATCAGACAGCAAAGAATGATGTGTCAGATGATCTTGGTTTGTACTAGATCACATACGTTTCTGTAGGTGCCAGCAGACTATTAAGGGTTATGCTTCTGTTGTAATCATAAAGCATCTATTGGTGTTATCAATTTTCTTGCTAGAATTTATTTCCATGTGTGTCATACAAATTGACTTCTTGATATTTATAGTTAGATTAATGTTCTTAATTGTTTTCTTTGGCCTTAGACTTCTTCTGTACAAACTCTTGTAATTAAGACAAGGCTTTTGAATTAATCATTTTCTCAAATGTTATTCTATATTGGTCTTGTTTTAAAATGCTTGTGGATAAATTTTATTTTATATCTAACTATAAGAGTCGTATTTTATCATTAATATTTAAAGGCATTCTATATTCCCTTACGGCTTTTATGAAATCTCAAATTTACTAATTTAAATTCAGACTTGATTTTGTGAAATAAAAAAATTATTCTTTCCATTGAAACATCAAACATTGTGTGGAGTTAGAATTACTGTCTATGTATGATTCAAGGATTTATTTCATTTGCATGATCTTAGTCAGTGAATGACAGTAAATAAAAAAAGCAATTTCAGCTGAAGGGAGATTTATTTAGAGTTATACCACATCAATATTTCAATCAGATGGATTCAGTAATAAGTAACTGACCTGTAGTTCAATAAAACAGTCCATGTAGATAATTGGAAATCTAAAGCCTTCTATTCATCAGATGCAGACCGTGTAACATTAGTTTATATCTACATGTACATACAGTCTGGTTAACAATATTTTAGTGCCTTTAGACTGGTTAACGGTTAACAATATTCTAGTGTCTATACACTGGTTAACAATATTCTAGTGTCTATAGACTGGATAACAATATACTTGTGTCTATAGACTGGTTAACAATATTCTAGTGTCTATAGACTGGTTAACTATATGATAGTGTCTATAGACTGGTTAACTATATATATATTCTAGTGTCTATAGACTGGATAACAATATTCTAGTGTCTATAGACTGGATAACAATATACTTCTGTCTATAGACTGGTTAACTATATTCTAGTGTCTTTAGACTGGTTAACTATATGATAGTGTCTATAGACTGGATAAAATTATTCTTTTGTCTCGGTTAACTATATTCTAGTGTCTATAGACTGGTTAACAGTATTCGTGTCTATAGACTGGTTAACAATATTCTAGTGTCTATAGACTGGTAGCCTATATTTTAGTGTCTATCAACTGGTTAACTTTATTCTAGTGTCTATAGATTGGTAAACTATATTCTAGTGTCTATAGATTGGTAAACTATATATTCTAGTATCAATATAGACTGGTTAACAATATTCTAGTGTCTATAGCTTTCTAGTATCTTTAGTGTAGACTGCCTTTATAACAACATTTTAGTTTCTGTAGATGGATTATCAATCGAGTTTCTATAGATTGCAGGACTGATTAAAATACACCATCTTAAGTTTCCATATACTGGTTTCATTTTTAGCTCGACTTTTCTATGAAAAGGGGAGCTATCCTACTCGCCCCGGCGTCGGCGTCGGCGTTGGCGTTGGCGTCACACCTTGGTTAAGTTTTTCGTACCACCCCACTTTATTTCAGAAGTATTACAAGTATGGCTTTGAAACTTACCATACTTGTTCACCATCATAACCTCCATCTACAGACAAGAGTACATAACTCTGTCAAGGTTTTTGACAGAATTATGGCCCTTTTTTGACTTAGAAAGTGTATTGAGCTTGGTTAAGTTTTTTGTACCACCTCACTTTATTTCAAAACCATTGGAGGTATTGCTTTGAAACTGACCATACTTGTTTACCATCACGACCTTCATCAACAGACAAGAGGACATAACTCTGTCAAGGTTTTTGACAGAATTATGCCCCTTTTTGACTTAGAAAATACATTGAATATGGGTAAAATCCACTTATTGCCTTAACCCTTTGAGATATTGCTTTGAAACTTTTAATGCTATTTCACATCATTACCCCCATCTGTACGCAAGAGAAGGTAACTCTGTCAAGGATTTGTTTTAAAAATTAAGGCCTTTTATCGACTTAGAATCTTGGTTAAGTTTTTAGTACCAGTCCACTTTTTGAGACTGAACTGTTTGAGATATTAATTTGAAAGTTGGAATACTTGTTTACAATCATGATTCCCAAACATGTCCAGGAGAAGGTAATTCTGTCAAAGATTTTATTTGAATTATGGCCCTTAACTGTCAATGTTTTGTATTATAGGCAAGCACTAAAAAACTCAACTCAGTTTTTTTTTCTTTCTTACCAGCCCTCTTTTGACTTAAACATTTCAAACTTTGCTGCAGTGTTCAAGGGTATCACACAATTCAGTAAAATAATTCTTCACTAAATATCTTAATGCTCATGGCCATTGTTCACTTTAAAAATACAGAGATTCTTGTATTGCCTTTTACTGCAAAAACTTTTTTTATTGGCAAGCAATAAAAAAGTCGAGCGCGCTGTCTTACGGACAGCTCTTGTTTTTGATACCTTCACTAAACTTATTGAAAGGGGGCATATAGATCTACTATCATTAAAAGTGTGAATGAAGCTACAAGCCTAAAGTGCAGATGAGTTAAACGCTAAGAGTTTAAGGAATTTTTAAATATTCCCAATTTAAGTGAAATTTTGCAGGTTTTATGTCAAATGTGACTGAACTATTTTTACTGTAGGATTTGTTTTGTTTTTAATTCCTTCACTATACTTAATGGGTGGAGGCATATAGATTTACTATCATTAAGAGTTAGAATGACAAATGTTTGATATTTGATACAGGATTACTAAGGACTACCATTAGAGCTTTTATTATACAGGATTGTGTTCAAGCTACCTGTAGCTCTTGTAGTAAGTACAGGTTGACAATAGATAATTAAGATAGAGTTTATACCTAGGACCAGGTATATCTGTAGCTATAATCTATACATATTAAGTATTGATTGGGCCACCAATAACGTTTTCTTTTCAGCCTTAAGGACTATCCATAGGGTTTGTTTCAGGATTAGGGACCTGCATATTCTATGCTTAATGAGGGTCCATCTGCCCTTTCAGGCACTGAGAGTACAAACCCTAGGCTTAGGGATCAGGCTCTTAATTATCTCATTATAGGCATTAAATTCTTTTTGAAATAACTCAATCTTAAGTCTTAATCATATATTAATACTTATTTTTCAGTTCCTATAGCTTCCATTAAAGAAGTGAGAAGTGGTAAAACAACAGATGCATTAAAGAACAAAGAAATTGCTGGGATATACCCGGACGAATGTGCCTTTTCTATTGTGTTTGGGGACAATTTTGAGTCAATGGATTTGATAGCAAACACCCCAGATGAAGCCAATATCTGGGTGACAGGACTTACATGTTTGATCAATACACAGACAACAGGCTCAACTACATGTATGTTTATCTATATATATTATATAAGTATATAATTAATATAGAATTTTTAGTAGTTAAAAACAATTTTAGCTCACAGGAGCCCAAATGCGCTCAAGAGGTACTTTTTTGATCACATGATGCCTGTCTTTCATCCTTTTCCACAGTGTCTTTAAACAATAATGCTTTCTAACCCAAGAGGTAGATTTTGGCCAAACTTCACAGGAGTGATTGTTTGGTGACCCTGTACAATGGTTTTTAAATGGTACCAGTCAAATGTACATGTAGGTCACAGGAGCTAAAAATAGACATTAAGATTAAATTTTTTAAAAGTCTCTCCTCAATAACTACTATGCCCAGACCTAATATAATTTTAGCTTCCTGCCACAAATAAAGCACAGTTCAAGTATATTGTAAGTAAATTTGAAGCTCTCTGGTAAAGTTTATAAGGAGCGTTGCGGTCCAACTTCATATCCGCTTTCATCTATGCTAATGACCAAAAAATAATTGTTGCATCATCACCTGGTGGTCTTTTGAAAAGTTATATGGATTTCCATACAATGTATTTATAGAATATCATTTATTTAAAATTTTGCAGACTGCAACTAACATGCATTGTTTTCATTCTATATATTAATATTTAAGTTCAAATATTTGGTAATCCCAGTTGCGCTATTAAATTTTGAGGTGCCTACAATCATTCAATATTCTTGTGCAATATAACAGTCTGACTTTAATTAGAAATGCTGAAAAGCCATAGAAAGGCATCTCAGTGCATATAATTTATTTTTTTATTCTTTTGATGTAATAGCAAGATATTACAGCTAGTGTCCTCTGGGGGCTTTATACCACAACAAGTTGCTGATTAGCTGGAACCATCAAACAGAGATAAAACCAGTTGCTAAAATACCAACGTAGAATAATTGTACCCCATGCAGTAATTGGGTGCACACAATCTTAATAAATATAATTCCACACATCTCTATGTCATTATAATGCAGATAGTTTTTATGCTGTTCTTGCATGTTAACGAAATTTGCAAATGTTATTGTCTGCAGAACACTTCAAGTATATCAGTTAGTTTGTAGGAATTGTGCAAGATGTCATGGTTGTATTTCATTTAGTTTCCAAGAATATATATGGGTCAGATGACCATAATAGTGTGTGATATGCCTTTAATCTCTATGGCTGACAATTAAACTGAAAGCAAATTAATTAATTTATTCCAGTGACCCTTAAGAATAACATTGTCACAGTACTCCCGCTGTGAAAATGAAATGTATGTGTTATGATTGCATAAAGATATATATTGGCTGCTAAAAATATACTTTAAAAAAATGAAGTCTCAAAAATCTTCTTGTCTGAAACTACAAGGCCCATGGCTTAGGTATTAGGTACACTTATAATGCAGCATTGCCATAGCAATACCTTTTGAATGTGTACAAACAAAGTAACTTAAGTTTGTATAAAATTGGTTTCTGTAATAGAAACTGCAAACCCCAGAGATTGAGATACTTGGCATGTAACATTGTTTAGTAGACCTTTAATACCACAGTTAAGTAAATCATACACCCAAGATCTTCAGTAAATATGCCCTAGAACACACAGAAATTGCTGTGCTTAACATAATTCTCGGAATTGCAGAACATAAAAGAACAGTGAGACACAAATTAAGTTTCATTATATTTGCAGTTGTTAGTCTTTAGCACAATTCAAGATTTTCAGAAAGTGTTTTTCTGAATGTAGGAGAAACAGCATGTGTTAGATTAGACAGTTTCAGAAATACACGCCCACATATAAAAACCAACAGACGGAGAAGAAATAAATACAAAATATACACATGGGACTGGAGATATCTCATTAAAACAGTAGTTTGTATGAATTAATGTCAAAATAAAAGAACTTTAATCATAGGCATAATATATTTCCAAGCACTGACTTAATTTTCCTCCTCCTGCATTATTCTCTGCTAGCCTTTTTTTAAGCCAATTGCTTGAATGCATGGCAAGGTGCAGTTAATTGTTTTTCACATGATGTAGAAATCTCAGTATGGAAAGGAAACAATGTAAGCTGTAAGTATTGGACCTTTACCAAGATTGTTTAAATATTTTTTTTTTCACTTGGTCAAAATAATAACACAACTGCAAGGGGGTTGTGTGTCTGCCTCTATTGTGATGAACATAAAGTGTGGAAGAAGATAAAATATTATACATCACAATAATAAAGATGACAGGGTCTTTCTTGCTTAGACTGGAAACCACTTTTTTCTGCTGCTAGGAGTTGAACTCCTGCAACAGATATTTTTCATGGTTGAGTGACAGAATTGGTCAATGCTTTTGACCTAAATGCTTGTTCTGTCTGAAGATTTTGTAAACTTTGAGTTAAGATTTAATTATACTTAAAACTCTCTGTTAGTCTGATGAGATATACAGTCAAATCTGATGAACAGTACGGTCAAATCTGATGAACAATACAGTCAAGTCTGATGAACAATATCTGATGAACATTACGGTCAAATCTGATGAACAATATCTGATGAACAGTACGTTCAAATCTGATGAACAGTATTTTCAAATCTGATGAACAGTACGGTCAAATCTGATGAACAGTACGGTCAAATCTGATGAACAATACAGTCAAGTCTGATGAACAATACAGTCAAGTCTGATGAACAATACAGTCAATTCTGTTAAATCTGATAAACAATACAGTCAGGTCTGTTAAATCTAATTAACAATACAGTCAAGTCTAATGAACAATACGATCAGGTCTGTTGAACAATGCAATGCGGTCAGTCTGTCTGAAGAACAATATGGTCATGTCTGATGAACAACATGATCAAGTCTGATAAACAATGAGGTCAGTCTGTACAATACGGTAATATGAACATCTGATGAACAATATGGTCAGCCTGTCTGAAGAACAATACGGTCAAGTCTGATGAACAATATGATCGGTCTGATGAACAATATGGTTAGTCTGTACTGTAAAGAATGATGTACAAGTTGGCCAGTAGGCTATTCCAATATTGATGCATTATAGGCCTATATCATTTCAATGTTCAATGTCAGTAAAAAAGATAAAATCTGACAAAATTTCTGACAGTGATGTAAGCAGAAAAAAAGCTCTATGTATTTGGTAGAGAGATATATAAATGGATGAAATTGGATTATTGATATCTTATATTATGATACATAATTCCTTGTACTCTCGAGACTCTCTGACTTCTACATTATTATTGAAGATGGAACATTGTTAGTTAAGGAAATAACTGACTACCAATTGTTGGGATGTCTGACAGACATTACAGCCCAGGGGGGCTTGTCATATTTAATAAGGTGCAACTTCTCAACAATAATTGTTTTGAACCAAATGTTTATACCCTCATTGTTTATATTCCTATTGTCTTACAGTCTTAAGTTATGATCATGACATAGAAATATGATTTTAATATCTTGAGCTGCTTACTTGGTTATAAAAGATAAAATGGTAAAAAGTAAATGAAGGAGGTTGTTACAGAACAGTCAGTTTAAAGAAAATTGTAGGGTGTTGAAGGTTCAAATGGAGTTGAGTCCTTTCCAGTGTTTACAGTTTTATGCAAATTGACTAACTAATTATCCATTAGCTACAATCATGTATGTATTTATGTATGTATGTATTCTAGGCACAATAAGATAATAGTCCATCTGCACTTTTGGCACTGAGAGTACTGACCCGCACACGTGTCATTCATGTTCTTAAATGATATCTACAAAATGGTGACTAACAAATACATAACCACTGAAAAGAATGTGTGCTTTGTTTCTGTTTTTGAGCAGTTAAACAAAGAATGAATAATTAAGGCAGGGCTAAATATTTCACTGCTAAAAACTGGAAATGTTAAAAGACCTTAAGGGCATTCAAAGAAGCTGCAGGGTAACAAGAAAAGTTCAATGGAAAATATCTCGAGTCATGCATTGGGTAAATAGGTGATACAGATTTAGAGACAGGGTTACTGTCATACAACAGGACTTATGCCTGTTCAAATAATTGTATTTATAAGGATTCTAGGCAGATTAATAGGCAAAAGAGAGCACTGATTTAATTATGTTACAGCAACCAAACTGAAGTTATTTAAGATATTAAAGTTAAACAAATAAGGTAAAAAATGACTGAGATAGACTTTCTATATTTCACTAGCAGACCTACTGTAGATTTGCGGCCATAAGTCGACCAAAAACGGTTGCCAAAATTGTCTATAAAAATCAACTCGACTTATGGTCGAGTAACCAAAAAATATTGATCTAATTAGAGCCTTTTTTGAGAGTTCTGTAAGCGGTAATGCTGGCTCATCTTTCAGTACCGATTGGTAAAGAAACATAGACATAATGTTTAAACAATAAAATATTAAAATGAATCTTATTTTAATTTTGCAAGGGATGTTCGATAATAATTTATAATAAATTTCAGTTTTTAAATCAGCGGCCGATATAAAGGAAAATTTAATGGAAAATCATACTTTAATAGCAATTAGCAGAACACATTTCCCTTTGTTGCTGAAGAATGTAAACTTAGAGTCGCTAAAAATATTTACCCTTCTCAATATATCCATGTGAAAAACAAAGTGTCAAAAGGTGCTAATACACTGTACATAGACATACCGTCACCTTTGATCTTTTGTCAGGGCAGCTGTGCTTACGTCACGCTCAAGATGTTTGTATTGCTTAATGATATGCGCAATGTTCTAATGCAAACCAAACGAAGACCAATCAAATTAATTTACTCAATTGTCAAACACACCCATAGCCAATCGTGTTTGATTAGCTTTTTTGCATAGATTTTTTTGATTGGATGAAGGCGTGTTCATAATAATTTATACACACTTTCCTATAATTAATGCACAAGGTTTCGTTAATATATAGATTTTTCTGCCGATTGTTTTTACACATCTATTTGTTTTGACAGTTATTAAACTAGCATTTAACGCACATATTGGATTATCTATAAGGATTTGTTTACTTAAGAAAAAAACTGTGACATAAAGTAAAACGTTTTAAAGAACACGCACAAATTGGATTATCTACAACTGTGACAAAATGCCTAAACGGAAGCGTACTGCTTATGACAATGCTTTAAAATTTGTGTAATAGAATTTGCCGAAACTTCAAATAACTGTGCTGCTGAACATGAGTTTGGAGTCAGTGAAAAACTTGTGCGTGATTGGCGTAAATCTAAAGACAGGATTTTAGATGGCCCGAAGAGCCCGAAATCTAAAGACAGGATTTTAGATGGCCCGAAGAGCCAGAAACAACATTAAGCCTAAAAACTTTAAGGAGATGTTGAGTAAAATTACCCCCGACTTATGGAAGAGTCAAGTCAAAATACCAACTTTTTTTAGTCAATATACACCCCTCGACTTATGGATGAGGTCGACTTATGGCCGCGTATATACAGTATATTGTCATTATTCATTTAAAAAAATTTACGGAGAATCACAGGATACAGACAAATCTTTACAGACTCCCAGCGGATTGGTTATAGCTTGCAGACAATTATAAAAATATCAAAGGGTCTGCGAATTATCAATGTTATTATGAAATATAAGTCATAAAATGATACAATTCTGGCATAAAGCTAATACATCAAAATTAATAATGAAAACGTGATTTCTTAATGTTGTCAAACACTTCATGTTTTGTTGTTTTTGCTCAAATATTTGTCAGTAATGTGAGCACTGTAGCAGCAAAACAAGAGGTCTCACAGCATCAGTCAGCATATTCTATATATCATCTGTGTGTGTGTCACATGTATTTGAGTTTATTTAAACTCGCCACTGGTTGACCATATGGGCGAGTCCTCTTAAAAGAAGATTACACCAGTCATTTTAGATTTTTTGAGGATAACATACTGATACATGCCACAGTTCTAGAAGCTTCTCCTTGTTCTTTAGCATGCCAAGAGTTTAAACACTCATACATGGGACCTCCATTTAAAGTCTCATTAGTAATTTATGTTGGCCAGCCTGGGAATCTAGCCCACAATGTCAAGATTACAAGTCTCGTGCTCTATCTGATTGAGCTATGCAGACTGGCAGATATATCATCTGAACACACAGACAAGATTATTTATTGTTACATGGCTGAAGTCAGGTTCATTCTGAAATATCCCTCAAAATACTTTGCATACAGACCTCGAAGCAGCTAGGCATGTCAATTGCACAAAATACAGTAATTGAGCATTGTTTTATATTACTGTTACAGTTGATTGTGCTCTTAATACCTTCAAGTTCAACCTTCGACAACTGCATCACTGGAATTGATTCTTTGGCTCAGTGGATTACAGCGTTGTTACCTTCCCTTATAAATGGGTAGTGGAATCCTCAGGCCACAGTTTTACAAACTAAAAAATGTTGGCAAGAGTATAACCTATGAAGTGTATTAGGTTATAATGCAGAAAATCTGGACAGTATTAGTAGTAGTACTCAATACAATGACCCTTAAAACAAACTCGTATTTCAGAGTGATTAACAATATGAAAAAAAAGTAGATTGTAAAGTATTAAGGAAATAGGATATGAACACTTGACTCCATGTCTATCAATAGTTTATCAAGTTTCAGTAACCTTTTAATATTTTATTCAATATCAAGTTGAGTTGTTATAGATTATATTAGATAAAATATGGTTGTAAGTTCTAAGATAGCAGCATGTGTGTTTACACCCTTGGTCCTTGCTGATGTATATTTGCCACTCAAAACTGTGTTTCTCAAAATCCCCACCCCAAAACAATAAAGTGGAATCATTATTTAAGAAAAAAAAACCCAGAAAAATGCAATCTTTAATAAAAATTTGTGTAACTCTACAAAATAAAAATGTTTACTGTAATAAGGACTACAGTTCTAACTCTTAGATTTTATTGTATTTAAAGTTGAAAAAGTAAAAGATGCAGTGTTGATCATTTAGTACATGAGTATTACATACCATCAGTGGTTGTAGAAAACAAAGCTCTGAACAGACATATAAACATACAGCTATACTGTGTTAATACAAATATATAATCACAGGGGCAAAACAAAGTTTCAGACAAAGTATAGAGTTGAATGGGAATAGAGGAGGGGGGGTATATGATTAGTGTGTCTGCCTCCCTGAATCCAAGGACCATCATGCTCGAGCCCGACTGGGGTCCAGCTGGAAGTGAACTCTGAATTTTAATTTAATAAGCTTCTTTTGTCTTCTTTACAACTGAGCACAAATAAAATGATTTTGTGGTTGAAACCAATGAAATCGTTCCATTTTTCAATTATTTTGTACATTTAATTGTTTTAATTGGCACCAACTTCATGCTAAATACAAGTCAGTTATACCAGTACTGTTAGTCACACGTACTCTGACTCACATATAGTTTTGAGATTGAGAACAAGGTTTAAGTGTTTGTTAAGTCATCATTATACCATTTAATAATAATATTGTAGTGTCTGACTGTGGGGCACCGACAGATAAATTTCATTAAAAGCTGACTTACAAACACTATTCCTATGACTAAGTATTGAAAATTTAATTCTGTCATTCAAGTCCTATGCAAAATTACACATTTACATCATTTTTTTATCCATTAAATGTACAAAAATCAATGAAAATTTACCAGTGATAAAGACATGATTTTTTTTTAACCATTTAAACCCAGTTGATTAAACATGTTTTACAAGCACATTCCTGCAGAAAACAGACTGTGTCATGCTTTAAAGGAATGCAGTCAGAACTGTTCATTTACTGTATAATTGACTGCAGTTTGTAATTAACTTGATCTCAAAAACAGATGCCAGCTTGAGGGACTGTTGTTTTTGTTTTTTTTTAACATGCCGTATTTTTACGGAAAATCCAATTTTCTGAAATTTTGATTATGTAATTTTCTTACATTTTTTTCAAAGAAAACAAAGAAGTTTTTACATATTATATTAATTTTTATTTCCGTTTTTTCCTGCCCCCTCGTGAGCATGGCCAACTGGAATTAAACCAGAATCTAATTGCTGTGAAAGACACGATATTTACGCCACTGTTTTAGCACTAGGGAGATGAAAGCAAGATTTGGAGAACCTCTGAACGACATGTTGTTCAATTAGTTTTGAAATGTCAGCTTGTTTGCCATTTGTTTGCCTAGGGACATCATTTATTAACAGCTCTCTCTCCCCCTTCCTGAAATTAAACGCTCTGGTAGACTCCATGGACATATCTAATAGTGGCTAAGTTTTTTTCCAGGAAACATGTCTGACATTAGTCTGGTAAGATCGAGAATAATTATAGAAAGTCAACTTCTTAAATATATAAGAAAATCTGGACCCATGATGATATTTTGGTGATTAGTTAAAGAGACTTTACTTTTAATAGAGGATGATGGACTGTTTTAAATGTGCGAACACAAGAACTATATTTGCTTCTGAAATTTCTGTAAGAAATGAGTATTTATCATTTGTGGGGGAAAAAACAACATTTCTTAAAAATTCTAGGAACTTATGAATGCTTGATGAAATTTGCTTAAACTTCACAGGAATGATTATTAGGTGTTGTGAAGATGGTTTCAGTCTAATGCTTAAGTAGGTCACAGGAGCTGAAATGTAATCTTTAAAATCTTCTTCTCAGTTTAACTACAATGCCCAGAGCTTAGATATTTGGCATGTAGCATTACCTTTAATATTTATAAATCATGCCCCTAGGTTAAACATGACCCTGCCCTAGGGGTTTATTAGTTTTCATAAGCTTTAATATAGAAAGATACATTCAAGTATTCTTTTATAAAAATGGAATAGCCATAGCTTAGATGTTTTGTCTGAAGCCTCACATTAAATTTGATTCTCTAGAAAAGTGCTATAAATCATGCCCCAAAGGTCAGAAATGGCCCCATCCTACGGTCAGTATATATAGTTAAGTTAAAAATAAATGTATTAAAAATCTTTTTCTTTGAAAGTATGAAATAAATCTAATTTCTAAATTATAGAAGAAACATGCATTTATTGTTGTTATAAAGTGACAGATAGATCGACAACAAATGAACAAACAAAATTATTTTAATTAAGCATTTTCGGGGCCGTCAGGGTTTGGTGATTGTCCGATTTTGGTGGTCCCCAACCAGTAGAGCTTATATATCATGAAGCATTAATAGTAGCAGACATCTTCAAATAGTTTAAGAATTAAGATGCTTTGGCAAAAAATGACAAACACAGTGTGACCTTATTTTTAAATTGTGAGCTTTTTTAGCAATATATCGTAAGGTGAGTGATCCAGGGCATTACGACCTTCTTGTTTAGGTAAATTCAAAGGTGTTGTTGTGAAAATTTGAAAATATGGATTATATTCTTTGAAAAACAACAAAGCATACATAAATGTTAAAGTTAACATTTTGTCAGAGTTATGGCCCTTCCAATAACTTACTTAGTACTAACAGATACTAAATTACTTTTGATTGGAACAGATGTATGTAAAAAGGGTAAAAATTAGATTGAAGCTTTATTTAGTTATGAATGGTTAGTAGTTATAGTTCAAGTTATTATTATTATTTTGTGGTCAACAAACTGTTTTGAATGGCTTTATGTTTACTTATTTAACAGTTACTTTATGGTTATTGAAATTCTACAATAATAATTGTTATCTTGTGGATATTAATAGGTGTTCAGGTTCTTTCTGTTATAGTTCTTATTGTTACTTTATGGTTATTATACTGTTATGGTTTTGATATTTATTTTTTGGTTATTTAATTGTTATGGTTTACGGGTATTGAATTGTAATAATTCAACATGATTACTACCTTGTGGTTATTTAACTTATCTTGTTCTGATTGTTATTAATCTGTTATAGTTCTAATATTGTTACTTTATGGTATAATTAAACTATTACATAAAACTGTTTATTTGTTGCCATTTTATGATTAATAATCTGATATAAATTGTTATTTCAGCACCAGAGGAGGCTATTGAAGAAATGCAGCAAATGAGGGACAAGTATCCTTTTCTTTAGTTCAATTTTCTCTAATTTGTAAATTCATTATCATGCATGTAATAATCTTTTAAAGCTGCATTATTGCAGCCTCCAGATAAGCCAAAATATTTTAAGAAAATAAACTTGAGTAAAAATTGCTGAGATTTTAAGCAAAGTAAAAAGACTCAAGATTAAAGTGATAATTTCTATGTTATGAGTGATTTATGACCAATTTGCAGTATTTGTTACCATATTTCTAATGTGTTACGCAGTTAAAGGGCTATTATTGCATATGTTGGCCTGTCTTTTTGGTAATTTATATTGGTTGTTAATGCTGTTTGCAATGTATACATTATTTTCTTTGTTCACTTTGCAATATTTTAATTACTTTTTAATAATTACATTTTTAAAAACTTTTCACTAAAATTAGCATGAATCTTGAGGTATGCTGCTTTAACTTGTTATTAATGTTGATTTCTGTTCATCTTTCATTAAAATGCAAAATGTCAGTTGAGATATTTCTTAAACCCTAGAATTCTTGAATTTATCCTTGAAATTATCGTGTGCATATTAAAGTGAATTTGTCTATAATGGAAGGTATGTGATACCATAAATAAATATTGTTGATAGTATTAAGTGTCATACGTGACAAAGACAAACCAGGAAAAGCTTATATATGGATGTTGCTGTTAATTGTGAGATGCCAGATTTCATATAACATGTCTTAATATAGTAGATAAATTGTTCTAGAACAAAATATCAGTTGTCATCTTATAAAATTAATGATCATATTAAATCACTTATAACTTGGTAAACATTTTGTCTTTCTTCAAGAAATATTTTATAAGAATATCCAAATGATGCATTTCTTTTGTTTTTTATCAATATTTGAAAATAATACTTGTGGAAAATGTGCCATTTATAGACAAATCCATTTTAATGACATAACTTGAATATTGAGAAAAACTTAAGTGGTTGGTCGGCTAAAACAGGTGATATGAATGTTCAGACTGTAAATTATAAAGCATTAAGGCACTCCTGTCTAAGCTTGAACTGAATGTTATGGTAATGGATGGTATCATTATAGACAAATATTAATTACAGAAACTTGAACTTTTTGTATCACACCTGGGCACATTGATTTAAGTGCTGGGAAGTATCTTACTTTAAGCACTAAGTGCCCTGGTGAGCTTGAAAACGGTGATGAATAAAAATTAATGTACTTTATTTTCATAATCTGGAGACAATGTATATCTCCAAAATTATATTTCTTTTTTTAAAAAACACATTTATATCCTTTCAAACCTCTTTGTAGATTTTTGACCAAACTTCACTGGAATGCTCCAAGGTTCAGGTTCTCTATAAACAATAATATGGTTGGTTCAAGCCTGATTCCTAGGTAGGTCATGGAGTTTTTGAAAATGTTTGCTCTAAGAAATTAATTCTTCAAAATTATTTCTGTGATTTGTTATATTTTGAAGCCTTACACAGTCTGGTGATTCTCTTAAAAGGTTATTTATGGGTCCATCTCGGAGTCTGATATAGGAAAATAACTATACAATATAATGTTATATTGTCTGATTTTTTAACTACCAAGACCTAATGCTTAGAGTATTTGTCTTAGACAAATACTCTAAGCATTAGGTCTTGGTAGTTAAAAAATATGTATGCCTGTACAGAAGTGATATAAATCATTTCCCTGGGTCAAAATTTGACACAGGACCAATTTCGTCATTAATACTGTCAAATTGGTATCTGAAACTACAAACCAATGAGGTTAAACCTTTGATATGTAATATTGTCTGGTAGACCTTTACAGAAGTATATCTGATAAATTGCACATTTTGATCTTAAATGGCCCTGTCCTGGGTTTATCTTTTATTTCATAATTGCTTGTAGAAAAAGCCATGATTAGTTTCACATGCTCTTGTAAGACCATGATTTGGTGGCATGGTCGATTTGTGGCTTTGTGGTTGTCAGTGTGTGGTGGCATGGCCCAGTGGTTAATGATAAACTAATACCATGTAAACTTCAATGATCTTGTGATTTAGTGCAAAAAATTAGTTCCATGTGCTGATTAATTTAGTACTAAGGTTGTGATTGAGTCCATGCTCTTGTAAAAAAAAAGCCATGATTTTTTGTATGCTCTAAATTGTGATAAAGATAAAGATCATGCTTTTTAAATAGGCCATATAGTTGCGATTGCAATGGAATTCCATGGTCTCTTGATAAATGTGTTGATCTTATGATAAAGCCAGGCATGATTAAGTACATGCTCTTGTTTAAAAACATAATTTGCTCCATTCTTTTGCAATAAATGCCATGATAAGTTCAATGGAGAGTTCCATTGTCTTTTAATTAAGACATAAAAAGAGTCATGCCTTTCATATAATAAAAGCAAAAGCTATAATTAGCTCATGGTTAGTTCCATTTTCTTCTTAAAATGGCCATTAACATTGTTTTATGATTTAAGGAAGGCCATGGTTTCTTAAAGTTTCATGATTATCAAGGCCATGATTCAGTTTCATGATCTTTGATGATAAAGGCAGTGATTGGTTCCATGATCTTTAATGATAAAGGCAGTAATTGGATCCATGATCTTTGATGTTGAAGGCAGTGATTAGTTCCATGATCTTTGATGATAAAGGTCATGATAAGTTTCATGATCTTTGATGATAAAGGCAGTGATTGGTTCCATGATCTTTGATGATAAAGGCAGTGATTAATTCCATGATCTTTGGTGATAAAGGCAGTGATTGGTTCCATGATCTTTGATGATAAAGGCAGTGATTGGTTCCATGATCTTTGATGATAAAGGCAGTGATTAGTTCCATGATCTTTGATGATAAAGGCAGTGATTGGTTCCATGATCTTTGATGATAAAGGCAGTGATTGGTTCCATGATCTTTGATGATAAAGGCAGTGATTGGTTTCATGATCTTTGTTGATAAAGGCAGTGATTGGTTCCATGATCTTTGATGATAAAGGCAGTGATTGGTTCCATGATCTTTGATGATAAAGGCAGTGATTAGTTCCATGATCTTTGATGATAAAGGCAGTGATTGGTTCCATGATCTTTGATGATAAAGGCAGTGATTAGTTCCATGATCTTTGATGATAAAGGCCATGACAAGTTTCATGATCTTTGATGATAAAGGCTGTGATTAGTTCCATGATCTTTGATGATAAAGGCAGTGATTGGTTCCATAATTTTTGATAATAAAGGCAGTGATTAATTCCATGATCTTTGGTGATAAAGGCAGTGATTGGTTCCATGATCTTTGATGATATAGGCCATGACAAGTTTCATGATCTTTGATGATAAAGGCTGTGATTAGTTTCATGATCTTTGATGATAAAGGCCATGATTAGTTCCATGATCTTTGATGATAAAGGCAGTGATTGGTTCCATGATCTTTGATGATAAAGGCAGTGATTGGTTCCATGATCTTTGGTGATAAAGGCAGTGATTAGTTCATGATCTTTGATGATAAAGGCAGTGATTGGTTCCATGATCTTTGGTGATAAAGGCTGTGATTGGTTCCATGATCTTTGATGATAAAGGCTGTGATTGGTTCCATGATCTTTGGTGATAAAGGCAGTGATTGGTTCCATGATCTTTGATGATAAAGGCAGTGATTGGTTCCATGATCTTTGGTGATAAAGGCAGTGATTGGTTCCATGATCTTTGATGATAAAGGCAGTGATTAGTTCCATGATCTTTGATGATAAAGGCTGTGATTGGTTCCATGATCTTTGATGATAAAGGCAGTGATTGGTTCCATGATCTTTGGTGATAAAGGCAGTGATTAGTTCCATGATCTTTGATGATAAAGGCAGTGATTGGTTCCATGATCTTTTGGTGATAAAGGCAGTGATTGGTTCCATGATCTTTGATGATAAAGGCTGTGATTGGTTCCATGATCTTTGATGATAAAGGCAGTGATTAGTTCCATGATCTTTGATGATAAAGGCAGTGATTGGTTCCATGATATTTGGTGATAAAGGCAGTGATTAGTTCCATGATCTTTGATGAGAAAGGCAGTGATTAGTTCCATGATCTTTGATGATAAAGGCCATGACAAGTTTCATGATCTTTGATGATAAAGGCAGTGATTAGTTCCATGATCTTTGATGATAAAGGCAGTGATTAGTTTCATGATCTTTGATGATAAAGGCAGTGATTAGTTTCATGATCTTTGATGATAAGGCAGTGATTAGTTTCATGATCTTTGATGATAAAGGCAGTGATTGGTTCCATGATCTTTGATGATAAAGGCAGTGATTAGTTCCATGATCTTTGATGATAAAGGCAGTGATTAGTTTCATGATCTTTGATGATAAAGGCAGTGATTGGTTCCATGATCTTTGATGATAAAGGCAGTGATTAGTTCCATGATCTTTGATGAGAAAGGCAGTGATTAGTTCCATGATCTTTGATGATAAAGGCCATGACAATGTTTATGATCTTTGATCATAAAGGCTGTGATTGGTTTCATATTTTTTGATAATAAAGGCAGTGATTGGTTCCCTGTTATGGAAGTTACAATTAGTTTGATGATCTTCATGATGGGTACCTTGATCTTATTTTAAAAAAGGCCCTGATTAGCTCCATGATGGCCTTAATTAGTTCCATGCTGGCCATGATTTGTTCCATGATGGCCTTGATTTTTTCCATGATGGTAATTATCAGTTCTATAATAATAAAAAGGTCCAGTCATGACATTTAGGTCAATGCTTTTGACTTGAAGATCCAAAATCCTTGTAACCATTTTACTCCAGAATTTAGAGTATTTGGTTTGTCGGTACACACAAACTTTTACAGTTACAGACAACAGGTTGACTAAGCTATTGTGAACGGTAGTGTTTGAACTGCAGGGCAAAACCCACATTTGCCAAGTTCATGATAACATCTATCATATTCTGTAACAGTTCTTACACAGTAACTGTCTACTTTTATATAACTAAATTGAAAATTCAAAGGTGTTTATTTACTTCACACAGTATTATTTTGCTTTTCAACTTTGTGAGAAGAAAGTCAAAAAAATTGTCTGCAACATCTATTATTTTGTGGTGATGGGTTTTAGATTTCTATTTATATTATTGACATATATGTCTAGATATCATCTGCTGTAGAAAAGTTTTATTATAAATCTATAAAAGAACGTCACATCTATCAAAACTTTTGTATGTAGGTTTTAAAAGCGTTTCAAGTAAAGTTTCTTGTAACAAACTTCAATCCAAAATGTGTCCTTCCAATGTTCTTTTAATGAAAGTAGTTCAGATTTTCTTTAAATAATCAGTTTTTGTCCAATCAAGTATAGTCAAGTGCATTAAAGCTATATATACTGTAATTGTTATTAAATTATTATTTTTGATATTGCCAATTTTTATGTAATTTTTTGTGTAATTTGATATCAGTAAATTACTCCGAAATATATCTTTACTTTATTGAATTAATTATCAACCTGTAATAATGTTGATGTATATAAATGCGCAGAATAGAATATTTAAGCCACGTCACGACAAAACCAACATTGTGCGTTTGCGACCAGCATGGTACAAGACAAGCCTGTGCATCCGCGCAGTCTGATCAGGATCCATGCTGTCCGCTTACCAACTATTACAAGTAAGAGAAACTGATAGCGAACAGCATGGATCCTGATCAGACTGCGCGGATGCACAGGCTGGTCTGGATCCATGCTGGTCGGCAACGCACTATGTTGGTTTTGTCTAGACGCGGCTCATTTGTCCCTGATTGTAAATGCAAATATATGGAAAGCCTTGTCTATCTTATGATTATAAAAATGAACATTATTGTGTCACTATTTCTTTACAGTATTAATGTCTTCCCAAATTAAATGAAAGATTGACTCAATATATTTACTATTTGGATATAAGAACGTTCAGGTTTATAATTATAAGACAGTCAAGGCTTTCTATACAAGTAAGTTGATGTCACGCCATGGCATTGCGTCACATTATGTGGTTGTACAGGAACCGGCCCAGCTAGCTAAATGTAGCTATGCTAATGCCCAGCACTGTTTGATATTCAGTCATTTCTTATTCAGTCATTTATTATTCAGTAAGTTCATATTTATGAAATTTCAAGGACAATGTATTTTTCTTACAAATATTTGATTTATGTTAAAGTATTAGAAAGGGAGTTGGAGAACAATACAGTCCAACCCCTGCTGAGCAACCCCCTTTGGGAGAGTAAAGATTAAGGGTGTTGTGGAGAGGTGATTGTTCTAGAGAGGTTAAATTATACGTTAATATATTGTGGAGTCTTAATTTGGGAAAAATAAATAATATTGTTATAAAGAGGTTCTTGCTCTACAAGAGGGCCATTCTACAGGGGTATCACTGTATTCCAATCACAATTTTTTTTTTCTTTACTATTTTCCAGTCACAATTTTTTTCTTTTATTTTTTATATATCATTTTAATTACCAGTTAACATAGGGCCATTAATTTGTCAGAAATTTCACAGTTAATTCCAGTCACAGATTTTTGACTGTATTCCAGTCACAAATGTTTTTTTTTTAAATTGTTATATATTATCTTACTTTTATTACCAGTTTTAGTATATATAAATACCTTCACCAAATATTTTGTAGAGAGAAAAATTTAGATTGTGTTATTACCATTTTGCATGTCAGAATATAAACTGATCAATAAATACCATGACAAGGAACCATTCTTTTACATTTTTGAAATATTCTGTATCAATTTCCATGAAGCTTTTAGCTTTCAGTGTTTTAAAATGATTTCTTGCAGAAAAATACACCAAATTATTCTCAGCAACTATGCAGACATGAAGAAAAAAAAAATCAGACAGCCTTTTATAGATTTGAAATAGAACTTGAGTTTTTTCTTCTTGGAAGCGGGCTGACTAAAAAAAATTTTCATCGATGTTGTGTTTTTTTCGTCTGGTAAGAAATTATTATTGTACTAAGCATGCGATAGAAGCTTTTATGTTAGAAAATCCTTGACCTTGAATTAACAGCTGGTTAGCGGAGGTGTTCTCAGCGGAGGTAAGAGATGAGTCGCAGACCCTGGCCGAACAGGAAGTGGTCCGGCTTTTACAGAATCTGAACAACAACATAGCAACCTCTAGAATACGCACAAAATTAAAAGTACGTAAATTTTCTTTAATTATTTCCTCATTTGTAAGTGAATAATGTAACTTGTACATTTTTAGGTGCCAAGGACAGGGCATTGTCCAGAAGTAATTGGAATTTATATTACAATGTCCATTTACATGACATTGCCAGTCCACTAAATGTTGATGCGTAGATGTTGTGTTAAAAACAGACATATAAGCTATTATGTTTATGGTATTTGATCAATGGTTAGTAATGTGAATACAAAACTTGAGATTGCCAAAACACTTTTATTATCATAATTGATTATTGATTGATTGATTGATTTGATTGATTAATTAGTAAATGATTGATTGATTGATATTTTAAAATAGTGTTAAACTCCATGCATCTCAGGTCACATGTTACCATAGAAATGGTTATATTAAATTGATAAATCTGATAGTTCCCATAAAATTTAAGTTTATGATGTGCACTGTAAATTTAACATGCAATGAGAATAAAAAGCAAAAAACTTGTTCAGGATAGTGATGTCTTACAGTCTTTTAAAAAAAATGAAGTATACATGTAGTTCATTTTATAAATGAGCCGTGTCATGACAAAACCAACATAATGGGTTTGCGACCAGCATGGATCCAGACCAGCCTGCGCATCCGCGCAGTCTGATCAGGATCCATGCTGTTCGCTATCAGTTTCTCTACTTGTTATAGGGTTTGTAAGCGAACAGCATGGATCCTGATCAGACTGCGCGGATGCGCAGGCTGGTCTGGATCCATGCTGGTCGCAAACCCATTATGTTGGTTTTGTCGTGACGCGGCTCAAATCTATTGACACTTTTCTGTTGACTTAAAACCTCTTGCTCCTCAATGCTGTGGGTTTGAATCCCGACAGGGACTTTGGACTTTTTCATGTGAGAAAGCTATGCAGCAAGCATGGTTCTACTCATATACTGTCCGTTCCTGCCTAAAATAATGCTCGGAAGGGCATCTGAGGTCTGCCTACACAATTATTAAAACAGGAAAGTCGCTTTTAATAATGACCAGTATCTTGTGTTGATGCAACATAAAACCTGACCAAAAAATAAAAATTAGCAAAAATTAACTCTAAGACTACTAATTAAAGGCAACAGATTCATGGCATCTAATCATGGTCTGCACTTTTTGCCATTCAATCAATACATATTTTAAAAAATTTCCCTAAAAATGATGAATGGCTTTGTCCAGATTGTAAAAGGTACAAGATCATTTAAGATATTTAGCATGTTAATAGTAAAAACACACCTGTACCATGTCTTAAATTATCTCATCTTGTTAAATCATACACTGAAAAATTGTGATTAATGATTTTCCCTGTTCGCGATTATTTTTTTATGGTAATGAATTATGTTGGATGATTATAAACACTAACTTTGCCTGTTTGGAATATTGCAGTGCAAACTTCTGTACAAAGTAATGCAGCAATAAATTTGTCATTTCATGCAGCCTCTCATTATTACAGCTATAAGTTATAGCAACTTGGCAATCAGTCAAAAACAACATGAGTTCACCATATTTAAGCTTTCCAGAATCAAAAGGATTATAATAAGCTGTTAGTTTAAATGTTATTTATGTAAGATTGATCTTGAAGAAATCTTGCAGCTTTTTTAGACCACACTTGAATCTGCTTTCTAGAATTTTAAACAGGCCCTGAGGTTATAAAGAAATTCTCCAAGCTCCAACTCAGAGCTCACTTATTTGATTGGTCAGAAACTGTCACAGAATGTACACTGACCAATTAAAATCTCAAGGCCAGTACCGGGGTCTTATGAGAATATACAGCCATGGCTTCAGTAGGGCTCAAACCCAAGATGACTGGGTTGGCCTTACCACTTCCAAGTGCAGGCTGGCCTGACTCTATACTAGTGGCAACGGCTAATTTACTGTCAGATTTGCTGGGTTGATTACGAAATTATATTAAGTTCCCAATAACATTATAAAAGAAATTAGAGAATTCTTTCAGCCCAATACTTCCACCATGATCAGTCTATGAAATCCACATTAATTTTTTCTCCCTGAGAAAGCAAATTTGTGGCAGAATTTTTCCAATATATCATCTAGACGTTATTTCACCCACATATAAAATTAGATAATCTGTCCGTCTATAATTCAGTTTAAAAGATAAGAAATGGAAATTATCATTTGTTCTATAGACACTGTAGGCTGGAGATATTGACACATTTAGCGTAGATTTGACAGATTGTGTCTTCCATACTCATAAAGCAAGAATCCTTGACTGATGACTTTTTATTCCATGGCACTTATAATGGAAAATTTGCTGATCTTTTTCAGAGCTTTGACATTTTATCATCCCACAGAATTTTTGCGTCTACAGATATATATATATATGTATATATATATATATATATATATATATATATATATATATATATATATATATATATATATATATATATATATATATATATATGTATATATATATATATATATATATATATATTAAGTCTTTATGACAGTATAAAAGTTGGAGGGAAAAAACAACTCCAAAAACATTCTGCTTGTGTAGTTGCAATAACTTTCACACCTGAGGTGTTATTTATCTGCTTATTCTGTTGTTTATTTTGATGCAATATACTGATAGAATAATAAAAGTAAATTTCATTTTCAAGGTAGCTTTTCTGGTATGTCTTTCTTGATAATATTTTATTGTATGAATTAAAACTCAACACTTTTATTACAATTTAGCATTACCAGTAATAATATAATTGTGCCACTGCATGGCTAAGTGGTTAATGCTAGCAGCATAAGTTCAAATCTCCATCAGGGGTTTAAGCTGTGTTTCCTTGAGCAATAAACTTTACACTTATATCTCAGTATTGGTTGGTTTTTCGGAATGTACTTGAGAGAGTGTTACTAAGCAAAATATAGCTTCCTACACAATTGTACCTAAATAAATTCTATTTAAACTTATTGAAGTTATTTATTTACAGAAATAAATTCTGTTTAAAGTTATTAAAGTAATTTATTAACAGAAGGGTTTTGTTAGATTTTAAGTTATAACATTCAACAATATCTGAAGCCAAATCCCTGTGAGACAGTAATAACTTGTAATTGATATCGTGGGTTGACTGCAAAACTGCAGTATTAAATTGTGTGCAATAAAGAAGCACTCTTCAATACAACAGTTTCGCTTTCAACCCTTGATATAAAGGGGATACAACTGTTTTGCATCAAGCCCTTGAATTGTCCACTACCATTGCCACTGATTAAGATAAGTTTGTAAGTTCATCATTTTAAATTAAATAAAAATTTGTGAGACTAATCTGTTTGTTCAGGCTAAAAAGTCAGATTTGCTTGACACAATGTTAGACTTTTTCCCCCGCAAAACCTTAAAATATATTGCCATGGTTCATGATGATCACAAATCTAAAAAATTGGATCACATAACCAAAGCTCAAAGCAACATTTTATTTCTAAGTACAGACAAATGCATATATAAATATACAGTAGGTAAGTGAGAACATTTAATAACATATCATTTCTGATAGTTTAAAGGTTTCAATATATTGGGAGAAGTTGTTTTCTCCAATGTCACATCACCTCTATATTTACATATAAATCAGTCTAGAAATCAGTATATGAGCCACGTCAAGACAAAACCAACATAATGGGTTTGCGACCAGCATGGATCCAGACCAGCCTGCGCATCCGCACAGTCTGATCAGGGCTATCAGTCTTTCTACTTGTTAAAGGGTTTGTAAGCGAACAGCATGGATCCTGATCAGACTGCGCGGATGCGCAGGCTGGTCTGGATCCATGCTGGTCGCAAACCCATTATGTTGGTTTTGTCGTGACGCGGCTCATATAGTAAAATTTTATGGATTATTGAAACAATGAGTGGGAATAAATCCCATTATAGGAAGTATAAAAGCTATAAAACTAAATCCCTATACACCAGACTGGGTATCCTACAGTTTTAAAGTATTTTCACAAATTAATTAGAATTTGTCTACCAGTCTTAGCTGGATAAGTGAAAGGAATCAAAGGCTTATGCTCAATCAATGAAAGCAACATCATAGCTATGTCAAACTAAGAAACCTCATTACGTCCTGTCTGATCAGCAACACACACTATTGAGTGAGGAGGATTCTGTATATAAGTTACAGGGCAATAATATCTTCTTTGGTTAGTATATAATGGAAAAAAATATATAATGGCTGTGATCAGAAACATTTAACCAGTCAAATTAAGCAAAACAAATGTTTATTGACTGACTTAAAAAGCACTCAGGGGTCGAGTTCATTTGCTTTGAGGCAGAGGGGTTGCCCTTAGTAGTTGAGGTGTAAGAATTGCAGCCACCGTTTATCCCTGCATCATCGTAAGAAACAAAGGTTTGAATAATGTGAGACTATGCATCTCTTAGCTCCTGGAGTAGATGAGATAGTTTTGCTGGTAATGCTTTTAAGGTTGTAACATCAGAGGTAAGCCAAAATCATCTTTTCTGTTTCAAGCCATGTGACCTATACTATGTTGGTGCCCTGGAAAAACAAACAAAAGAAATTTAAAGAATGTAAGCAATCAGGGGTTTGAATTCATTTGCTGCCTAGTAGTACTTACGGGTTTGAGCTCATTGGTAACATTGAGACAATTTTAACTGATATATATCAATTGAGATGTAAATTATTTTATCAATAACTGATATATATCAATTGAGATGTAAATTATTTTATCAATATAATATATCAATACAAATATAAAAAAATGAACTGGTATAATGCATAATATTATCTTCAAAGAGAAAAGATTTGCATGCAATAAAACTGCTGGTCACCCATTCATCATTTGTTACTGCTTCATAAACAACACAAGTTTTAAGTGCATTTAGATTGCAACAGTTCATCAATCACATTCACAAATATGCTTTTAACCAGTCACACATCAGTAGCATGAAAATTGATGAGAGCAGCCGTTGATGCTTTAAAAGAAAAATATTTCAAGCACACTTCATACATTTGTATACAAGTTTATGGGAATGTGAGGAAGTAATAATGAAGTCCATTGGTTTTCTCAACATTAAAGTGGCAAATAATTACAAGCAAATTTCAGGGTCCAAGAAATTGTAACAATAGCTGAAATCCATACACCATCCGATTCCTAGATATGTTGAATTGTTATTGTTATTTTCAATATTTTGAGGGTATTTAGAATAAGAAAATCTAGAATTGGGCTGAGACTGAGACTGAACAAAAAACAACAAAAAACAAAATATAGGCTGAATGGGCTGTTTGTATAGTAAACTGTGCTCTACGGGTGGCATAGACTTGTCTAAATCTACAATGCAGGAGCTCAACTGTTTGTAAATTATGTTTTTTTTTGGGGGGGGGGGATGATAAGGTCCCAATGTTTTAAGCTATGATTTCAAATTACATTGTGGAATTCTTTTCAAGGAAGCCAGACTTATGAAAGGTAAGAGAACTCGGGCCTACTTAAAGGAAGATGGAAATGTGACTGAGATAATAATGATAGAGGACACATGCGATCAAATATCTCCGTTAAAGTAGGAGCTTAATTAAAGCTTAAAATATAAATATGTATATGAAATAAGTTTCTTTGATATTCTAGATAGGCAGTTTTGATATAGGAGAATGTTATTAAGCAGAGTGTTAGAAAGGTTAAGGAAATGAGGCGAACATTATACACTAGGTTTGATATAGTGCAAGGCTTAGAGGTAACTGTTGATGGTTCAAAGAAAACTGCAAGTGAAACAGCTTGATGCTTTTATAATGTCTTAAAACAGACATAGCTCACAGTATGGTGATCTGAGTTAGATGTTTTCACAGAATTATAGAATATGTGTAAAGATAAATGTATAGCATAGCATAGGAAAAGTAAGTAGACATTTGATTTTATGGAGAGGACATAAACAATTTGTGAGGGTCGTCCATGTGTGATAGGTTAATGTCTTTGACTTCAAACCACTTGCCCCTCGCCTCTGTGGGTTTGAATCCCATCTGGAAAGAATTTGGGATTCTTTCTTGTGAAGAAGCTTAATTAGAATGGCCCAGCTTGCTTATAGAACACCAGTGACACTGTTTGGTGTGAAGAAACTAAGAATGGCCCAGCTTGCTTAAAGAACACTGGTAGCACTGTTTGCCATTCAGTCAGTACATGTCTTGAAAATTTCACAGATTTAAAGATGGACCAGTCCATTCAGAAGAAATTTAGCAAAGTAAGGGTCTGAGCAACATAATTATTTAGCTACAATTGATGAAACACCTCTCATACCTCTGTAAGCATTGGCTCAAATATCTTTAATAAAAATTATTGCTATCAAAGAACCAAAAGGAGCAGAAAATATATCAAGTCTTTTTTTCAATATCTTTCTACTGCAGGCTTACTGTTTTTCCTGTGCTTTAAAGCTTACATACATATAATATAAATTATAGTGGCTTCTCAGTTACAAAAGTTATGTCTATATACATACATGCAGTCATATAACTTGTCAAAAGTCTTTATAACACATTTATAAAATTATGCAGCACAGATTGGTCTCTTTGATTAAAACAAAAGATAATATTGCATAAATGTGCAGCAGCTGTGTGATATAGATAATAATATTTATTATCCAATGATAATCAATCTAACAAACAGTGGTACAATGTTAATATATATATATATATATATATATATATATATATATATATATATATATATATATATATATATATATATATATATATATATATATATATAAAAATATATATGAAATAAGGCAAAACACAACAAAATTCAAGACATATAGCAAAATCAAACAATAAAAAACTAGAAAAAAGTTCAAAAATATTTTTAAAAATGAGTGGTGGCCTATGGTCAAGGTGTCTGCCTCTCAACCCAGGGATCATGGGTTCGAGGCCTTAACTTGGGTCACGACCATGTTTCTTTAAATGACACCAGTACTGGTTGGTTGCGGGAAGTGATTAATGTAAGTTGCAAGAAATTATTCTCAATCGAGCTTAAATTAATATGTTTAAAGTAAACTAAACTCAAGGGTTAAACCAACATGAGAAAAGACAAAGCATGGGATAGGAAGCAAAAAAAAGGAACAGAATTTATGCTGAGAATGCAATAAAAGAGTATATATATCAGTTAGTTGTTTACTGCAGTTTTCTAGCTGTACTAAGTATCATGATGGAACTGTAAAATATAATTATGGCACTAGCATGAAATTACCGGGATCAAATAATGAATGAAATTAGATTACCATTAATACCTTACTGTTATTTTGTGTTGCCAAAAAAAAACAAAACAAAAAACTTCATGTGTTACAACAGTTACTGTTATTGTATGATAATACTAAGGCTATATATTTTGCATTTAACTTTTCTGCCAGAAAAGCATTAATTGAAACACTGTTCAATATTGAAGAGAAAAGAATAATTACTAGTCTAAAAATTGCTGCACAAAGTAAATAAATGAAATGCATTTCAATGGAATGATATATGCTCTAATGTCAATAGACAGTAAAGTTTTTGGTTTTGATTTTATTAAAGACTTTTTCTCAGAATAATCTCTGTTACAACTGCTTTTTTTGATATTTCGAATAGTCTCAAGCATCCGGCATTAACCATTATTTCCCTACTCTAAATATTGGGGAAAAATTTACAAAAGACATTGTTGATGATAAAGGAAATTGCTTGAAATTGAACATTTGCAGATTTTGCTTTTATGGTTACAAAAATGTTTTGTATAATGAAACTTTAACTTAAAATCTTTATTGTTCAATTTACAGATTTCTTTTTGCTCTATATAAAAAGATCTTTGTGTTGTAGTGGAATAAAAACAAATTTATTGGAGAAACTATACACCAAGGACATTAGATAATTACCTTTCATATTGCAGAAATTACAGGAATAAACTAATGTCCTGTTTTTGATTTTGGACATTTCCATTAACAGCTTTAGTAATGATAAATTCATTATGTCAAAATACGGAAGCAGGACTTTTTCCTCGCAGTACACTTAGGCATTCCCAATGCCAAAATATATGTTGACTTTTCCCGCTTGAGAAGAGCTTAAAAATCCCAATCATCGGTCAGCATTAATTTTATTTTGATTTATTTTGTAAAAGTATTTTTGTTCAGAAAAGAAGCCCCTGAAATTATGAATACATTTTAAAGCTTATCACTATAGCTATTTTTTATTCATTATTTGTTTATCATTAATTTTGTTAGACACGTCTCTAAAAATCCGAATTTGGATTTTTTATGACAGTTTGTTTTCTAGAATTCCAAAGGTGTTCAGGTGGCATTCCTAAAATGTCCGGAAAATAGTCCTAAGAAGGCAGCAGTACAGACACGTGTCAAACATTGTGTATATAAGTAAATTGCCTCAGAACAAGAAACAGTCATGTGACTGGTTCATTGATACAGTGTATAGGCCTTTTGTCATCCGAATGCTAATATAGAATGCTAATATAGCATTTCAGATAAAGATAGCGCTACATATATCACAAACATGAAGGAGTCTGACAGTTACTTCTTCTTAATTCACAGTAAAGCCAGCTATTTGATTTACTAATTGTCTAATTATGTACCTAATTATACCAGTCTGTAGCCTAGTGCTCATGTTCTCTTTGACATAGGTGAAGGCTGTTAGTTAATTTAGAAGACATAATTGCACTGTTTTAACCAATAACAGTTGATTATCTTGAAAAGTTTTCTTACAGTTTATGAAGTACAGTTGAATTATTTGTATATTCTTTAAGTAGTAAGCTGAGACAATAATTATTTGTTCACTCCTTCTTAAAGAATATACCTGAAGATACAGCATTTGATGTCAGACATGAACAGAATAAGCTTATAATAATATAGAATGCTGGTCTTAACAACTGACTAGAACTACTCCATTAAAGTTGACAAGCCCTGTCTGTTTAGTCATTATTTATATAAGAAAAAAAGGAGAGTAAAGTTAAGATATAAGGTGAAAATTCTACATTTTTTACAAAGTATTCAGATTATATGGTTAGGTATGCATAAGCAGTTTATCATGGGGTTTTACCTTTAGAATAAGACTATAAATTTAGCTTATCACCTAAGGTATTAATTAAGTAAGGTGTAAGGCACGGGAAAGTGGTTTTTGCCTATGCAATCATTGTGTGGCCAGAGGCATTCAGTATATAGTTAGGCATTAACTGTTTGTCCAGGCATTCAGTATTATTTGTCTAGTCATTCAGTATTATTTGGCCAGGATTAATATTATCTGGCCTGAGGCATTTACTATTTAGCTAGGCATTCAGTAGGGTCAGAGGCATTTACTATATAGCTAGGAATTTAGTATCTGGCCTGTGGCATTTACTATCTAGCTAGGTATTCAGTATCTGGCCAGAGGTACTTACTATCTCAAGCTAGGCATTAAGTAGGACCTGAGGCATTTATTATCTAACTAGGCATTCCGTATCTGGCTTGAGGTATTTACTATCTAGCTAGGCATTCAGTAGGGTCTGAGGCATTTACTATCCAGCTAGGCATTCAGTATCTGGCTTGAAGCATTCACCATCTTAAGCTAGGCATTCAGTAGGGCCTGAGGCATTTACTATCTAGCTAGGCATTCAATAGGGCCTGAGGCATTTACTATCTAGCCAGACATTCAGTGTCAGACCCGAGGCATTTATTATCTAACCAGGCATTCAGTATCTGGCTTGAGGCATTTACTATCTAGCTAGACATTTGATAATGTGGCTTGAGGCATTTATACTATCTAGCTAGGCATGCAGTAGGGCCTATGTCATTTACTATCTCTCTTAAAACATTTACTATCTAGCTAGGCATTCAGTATCTGGCTTGAGGCATTTAATATCTAGCTAGGCATTCAATATCTGGCCTGAGGCATTTATTATCTAGCTAGGTATTCAGTATCTGGCCTGAGGCATTCACTATCTAGCTAGGCATACAGTAGGGCTTGAGGCATTTATTATCTGGCTAGGCATTCAATAGGGCCTGAGGCATTCACTATCTAGCTAGACATTCAGTATCAGGTTGGGCATTAACTATTTATTGTCTAGACAATCAGTATCTGGTCTGAGGCATTCACTATCTGGCTAGGCATTTAATCAGTATTTTGCCAGGCATTTCTGCTTGGCATATAATATGCTTATACACAAAATATAAGGCAATAATTATTTAGTATGAGTCTAGGTATTAAGCTAGACATATGGTAAAGAGCAAGGATAATTCATTATGAGGCTAGGCATTAAATATACAACTAGGCATTTGATTTAGGCAGGGCTTGTTCAATATGAATCTTAGGAATTATATATACAACTAGACATTTGATATATGGCAAGGCTTGTTCAAAATGAGGCTATGAATTTAGTATGCAACTAGACATTTGATACATGTATTATAAGGGCAAGAATGATTCATTATGAGGCTAAGCAATTAGTATACAACTAGACATTTGTTATTATAAGGGCAAGAATGATTCATTTTGAGGCTAAGCATTTAGTATGCAACTAGACATTTGTTATTGTAAGGGCAAGAGTGATTCATTATGAGGCTAAGCATTTAGTATGCAACTAGACATTTGTTATTAAAAGGGCAAGAATGATTCATTATGAGGCTAAACATTTAGTATACAACTAGACATTTGTTATTATAAGGGCAAGAATGATTCATTATGAGGCTAAGCATTTAGTATACAACTAGACATTTGTTATTGTAAGGGCAAGAATGATTCATTATGAGGCTAAGCATTTAGTATACAACTAGACATTTGTTATTAAAAGGGCAAGAATGATTCATTATGAGGCTAAGCATTTAGTATACAACTAGACATTTGTTATTGTAAGGGCAAGAATGATTCATTATGAGGCTAAGCATTTAGTATGCAACTAGACATTTGTTATTGTAAGGGCAAGAATGATTCATTATGAGGCTAAGCATTTAGTATGCAACTAGACATTTGTTATTGTAAGGGCAAGAATGATTCATTTTGAGGCTAAGCTTTGAGGTTGTATTTGATAATAAAGGACTAAGCTGTCATGCAGTGTACAGCAAGCTAAAGATTGAACTTGTATGTTTGTCGATTTTTTTCTTCTGATTTTTGTTTTGTTTCATTTATGAGAATATGTTAAAATAATTTTGTACTTCATTAGAATTTACTTGTTGACAATCATATTCATCCACAGCTGTCTTGATTCAAAATATTGATCACTCTGGCATTACGATTTCTTTGCCTTATTTTTCTTCTTCTAATTAAAGTAGAGGTTAAATCAAGTTGTAGTGCTTTTCATTCCAAGAGATTTAATCTTTTTAAAGAATTATGTCACTTCAGTTGATCTAGGTCTCTGTTTCGAAGACATTTAATCAAAGCTAGGCAAATGACTTTTTTTTAAATCTAAAATTCAAATATCTTTGTGACAGTATTAAATTGCTAGCAATTTCTGATTGATTGTTCCTATACAATGTACTCTTGAATTGTGGTAGTGAAGAACTTTTTCTTCAATGCTCTCTCTGTACTTTGTAGTTATTAAACTGAGTGAAAGTAAGGTAGAAAATAGTTTGAGGCCCGGAAAGAATGTAAAGATGAAAGGAGGTACAGAATAGTTTGAGGCCCTAAAAGGAGGTAAAAATGAAAGGAGGTAGAGAATAGTTTGTGGCCCTGAAAGGAGGTAAAGATGAAAGGAGGTAGAGAATAGTTTGAGGCCCGGAAAGGAGGTAAAAATGAAAGGAGGTAGAGAATAGTTTGAGGCCCTGAAAGGAGGTAAAAATGAAAGGAGGTATAGAATAGTTTGAGGCCCTGAAAGGAGGTAGAGAATAGTTTGAGGCCCTGAAAGGAGGTAAAGATGAAAGGAGGTAGAGAATAGTTTAAGGCAGTGAAAAGAGGTAAAGAACAGTTTGAGACTATGAAAAGAGGTAGAGAATAGTTTGAGGCCCTGAAAGGAGGTAAAAATGAAAGGAGGAAGAGTATAGTTCAAGACAGTGAAAAGAGCTTAAGAATAGAAAAAGACTGGGAAAGTTATTAGAAAATAAATTAAAGCGATGAAATGAAGGTCAAATGTTCACATGAACAAGGTAGCTCACTCAAGGTCAAGGTCACTGTTGGAGGTCAAATGTCATACATTTTCTGTAACAGCTACAAATTCTTAACCTTTTGAAATGAAGCTTTCTTGAAACTTAGTTCCAGTCTGTTCAGGCTTTAAACTGTTGGTTTACAAACCCTTCAAATCATTACATCTTGATATCCCTTAGAAATTGATAATGGACAATTCCAAAAATGGAAGATGGGCAAGTCCATTTTACAAATTCAGTAGGTTATTAGACAAAAGGTTTGAGATTATCTCTTCACAATCAATCATTTTTTTTCTTCAGAGATTATATAAAGTGATTATATAAGAAGTGATAAATCATCTGAGATTTTCTTGTGAGCTTTTATAATTATATAAAAACCTTAAAAAATAATTATTGTAGGAATATAATGATGGCAGATGCCTGAGATTATATCTTACAATTCCTTTCATAGAATATTAATGTTAAAATTTATTGTTAAATAAATTAAGAAGCACTTAAATATTATATAGGACAAATTCAGGTTATGAAACATTAATGTAGCCAGGCGTCTATATTGTACTTTAGGGAAATATTTTCATGAACCAGATTCATAATGTAGTGAAAATAAAAGAAACAGCAACAGTACTGTGCAATCCTTTACTGACAAACCCAACTGCAACCTTTAAATTTTTATGACCTTGTTGGCTAGTCATTACCTCCACTTTTCGACAAAAAAATGGAGCTTTATTGTCATGACCCTCTTGGCAATGGTGGTCAGTATGTGTTACTTAAATTACCTTTTTGGTGAACCTTTTGGTTAAAATATTTCTTTGTAACAGGTGGTCTTTAATGCAGTATGAGTGAGTGTATTTTTATCATTTTCAAGAGTTATCTCAGAACAATTATGTAAAGCAGATTTTTCATTCAAAGTACATCAATATTCAAGATAATATTTTTCTGATGTATACTGATAAGAAATGTTCTTGAAAAATCATTTGGAAATACTATAATTGTAGAACAGTTAATATGTAGATAGTTGATGAAAATGTTTTGATAGTTCTGTGTCCCTCCGTCCATCCGTTAGCAATTTGGTTTCCATTTGGACTACAGTCTTCAAACTTCATAGGATGATTGTCCATATTGGGTAGAAGACCCCTATTGATTTTGGGATCACAAGGTCAAAGGTCAAGGTCACTATTGCTTTAAAACTGAAAACAGTTTCGGGAGCATAACTTAAGTTCCATTTGGCCCACAGTATTCAAACTTCATAGGATTATTGTCCATATTCCATATTGGGTAGAAAACCCCTATTGATTTTGGGGTCACAAGGTCAAAGATCAATTTAAACTGAAAACAGTTCTGGGAGCATAACTTAAGTTTCATTTGGCCCACAGTGTTCAAACTTCATAGGATGATTGTCCATATTGGGTAGAACTCCCCTATTGATTTTGGGGTCACAAGGTCAAAGGCCAAGGTCACTATTACCTTAAAACTGAAAACAGTTTCTGGAGCATAACTATAAAGGAGGATTGCTTTTTGAAGGAGGTAATACTTTATTCAATTCCCATGTCTTACAAATGCTTCATCCTTACTAAAAAAAAACACTTTCGGGCATATAATGCTCCGCCTAGTGGTGCCTTTGTTTTACAATTTGAATAATTATTCTGGAAAAACAAAGTGCGCGAATGATCCGAAATTTTGCACAAAGATTAGTTGTCTAAACCTACATCAAATGGTACATTTATCTGGAAAAAAATATATTTTCAGTCCCATCATTTAAAAAATCCTCAGTGGAGTCCCTTTAAATGCCAAATAATCCTAGAATATAATTATAACTGTCTTATTCTTGCTTATAAAGCAATGCCATTCTATCTTTATTACTTGTTATAACTCTATTTTGCTCATTAAATTGCAGGATTTATGAGCAATTTTCTAAGGTCAAAAAGCCTAAAAACATGAAATATTGAAATTTTTACACAAATTTAGTGAAGCACATTAAAACGGAAAAAACAGCAAAGGATAGTAAAGAGAATAATTATATTCAGAATTAAATTGAATATAGATTCTTTGTGCTGTTCTTAGCCTGATTTGAATTTTGGATCATTTTGCATAATGAAAATGATATGAAAATAAGATTTGCACACAAGTTATTGAACCTGACCTACGTACATCAATAATTACACAAATCTCCAGAAAAATATTTAAAGTCCAATCCTGACAAAAATCTAAGTTCCTGATATTTCACAAGTACTTTATGCTAATAGAGCTATTAATTGTTTTTATTTCATTTATATTACAAAATAAGTGCTAAAAAGGAATTGATATCAAACTGTATTCTGAGATATCTGCAAATTATGAAAACTGTGCCAGACAATTGTGTCATAAAAAAAACAAATCCTCAAAGCCTGTGATACCAAGTTTAAGAAAATTTAAATGCACCTGCTGTGGTTATGTATAACCTAGTGGTTATATATAACCTAGTTGAACTGTTAATACAGAAATAGTATCAATGAAATGACATAGCATAAGATTACATGCCTAGTTTGCATATTTATATATTTTTAATATAATATTTTTTTTACTTGAAGATTATGAGTGCATAATCCCCAGAATTGTTATTTTGTTCATTGTTTTTGTGTTTGGTGCCTAGGGAAAAAGGTAAAAGAAAATCACATGCTGTCTTAACATGTAAATTCAATTAAACATCTTTAAAAAAAACCCTAAAAATATGAGAGGAAACATTTTGCTGAGCTGGGAAAAAAGTGAAACCTGTATGTATTATCTATAAATCCATTAAGTGTTTGTTCAACAGTTTACATGGGGATGTGGCGGAGTGGTTCACACATTGGACTAGTAATCTATGGATCATTACTGGCAGCATGGGTACAAACCCCATCTGAGGGGCCTTGACCAACCAACTTAAAACTCATTGCTAATTAAGAGTTAGTTCCAGGAATGGATTTGGGAGTGTGTCTATAAGCTTATAGCCTATCCTTCCTTCTGAATTGAACTAGAAAAAGATTATGTATAAAACTTGAGTGTATTAATGACAATGATCGAATAAAATTTGATTCACATGAGTTTTGTGAGACCAATAAACAGGATATGAAGTTAATGTAAGAGAAAAACTAATCTACGAAAGAGTAAAGACACTTTATTTCATAATGTTTTTAACTGAATTCTCTTAATACTGTGATGGTATAAACAGTTTTGTTTTATCAGAGATTAATTCTGTCAGTTACAGAAAGATAAAATACCCCGGGAGGAGAGGATAATGAGTTTCACTCACCAGAGTGATTCTATATTTATATATATACAAAAATGTCTCTGGGCACAATAATTCTTTTGCCTTTTTAGATAGAGTTTAATTTTAAAGACATTAATTTGGACTACTGTTAGTTATGTTTGTGATAATGAACTTCCAGAAGAATTTATATTGAAGCTCGTAATCTCACAAAATTATTTCGATTGGTTTTTATTTTCATTATTATGTATTTAGTACTCATACAAACACCTGTGTTTTAAGTATGAAAAATTTTAACCGAGAACTTCTAAATACTACTAAATCCACTATAATGTTTATGTGCGTTACAATTTATTTGTGAGAGCTTAGAATTGAGCTTGTTGGATCTACTAACTCTGTTCTCCAGCTGGTGCTGTAATGATACAAAAAGATAGTGCCTGATTTTCACAATATTTACATCCCTTTGCCAAATGTGGCAGCCATTGCTAAATTATTTACCAATGCTGTTGAAACTGAATTTATAAACAAATTGGTATAAATAACTGACCTTAGAATTTAAAGTGTTCAAAACAATAGTTATACCCAAGAATTATGTAGATTTGGTGTTTTCCCAGCTAATATCAGTGGTACAAAGTTTTTGTAGTTTAGTGCAACATGTTGATCACTGGTTGTATATGGTAGAACCAGATGAGATTGGAAAAATCCACATTTATTGAGTTCTTTCCCTTTTCTAAAGGTTGAATGTTTTATTTTTAGAAAGATCATTTCCATAATCGTCACATCAAAAGTATTAAGGTGGAAAATGAAATGTCCCATAGATAAAGTCCAAAAACAATAAGGCAACTCCTTGACACTTTTAATGTATCAGCTGGCTCTAGGGCTCTCTATATTATGTAAATTAGTAAAGCAGACCTCTATTTTAGACAAGATTGTCACTGACTGCTATATATAGCTCTTGGGAGGCTGTTATGAAGAATGCTTAACAGTGATAATGATGCACTTAAATCCAGATAATATTACTGAAATACTTAGTTTCAAACAACACAAAATTGTTTTTTCCAACAGAAAAATAAAAGCTGAATGCAGCTTTAATACTACATGTTTAGACTCACAATTGTCATCTTTTAATTAATTGAGCCGCGTCATGACAAAACCAACATAATGGGTTTGTGACCAGCATCTGCGCATCAGCGCAGTCTGATCAGGATCCATGCTGTTCGCTTACCAACCATATTACAAGTAGAGAAACTGATAGCGAACAGCATGGATCCTGATCAGACTGCGCGGATGCACAGGCTGGTCTGGATCCATGCTGGTGGCAAACCCATTTTGTTGGTTTTGTCATGGCGCGGCTCATATTTTGATTTTCTCGTCTTCAATAATACAGGTTGGCCATCATTTCTTCTTACATTGGCATTCTCACACGTGTATTGGTTATTCTGTCAATTGGCAGGTTTAATTTCCATTCATGTTACTGGAGGACCCATTGATATGCACTTGTCAAGTATCAGCATATGATTGCTTCTATTAAATGGAAAACCCTTATTGCTTTAACGGTCAAAAGTTGACCAAGCAAATCATAGCAGCTTGTGTCCATTCAGCAATTTTGTGAGAACTTTCATTTCCTAAATTAGCTTCCAATTTTCATTGGCCAGTAGATTGTAGTAAGTTAGCTCTCTCATTCTAAAGGTAATGCTGGAACCTTAGATGATTCATGATAATGACTCCAAATTTAAAGAACACTCGTCTTTGTTAAAGGCAAAAAAAAAAGTCAAAGCTAAAAAACAATGTATATTAACGTTATGTTACAATGAACTATAGAAAATGAGACAATTTTGAATTTAAAGTGCAATTATTATAAAGGTTCATTTAATTATTTGTCAATTTTTTAAAACTTTTTTCCAGAGAAATGAACTTATCAATGATAACAACAGATGGGGCCAACTCAGAAGTAAAACCCCAGATGGGGCAATCTCAGGAATATAAGTACATAAATTGTCTTTATAGGATTGCTAAAGGGGTCATCGCCAAGAATTAGTGGAGATTTCATGTTAGATTGTCCTTGTATTTTCCAGGAAATTGAACTTAACAGAGATGATAGCAAAAGGGGCCGTCTCAACAGTAGTGAGTTTATATCACTGTTCAAAGAAATGTCCACCAGACCAGAAATTTATTTCTTACTAGTCAGGTATGTTTTGTACTTGTTGTGTGCATGTTATCATTGAATTTTGCTAATAGTAAAATCTTTACAAACACTTTTTACAGTCATCACTGTGGAATAACTTGAAAGAGATTGAAAATTATTTTGTGGAATAACTTTTATGAGTTTTGAACACTTTAATGAATTTATATAATAATTATATTGCCCCCCATCAAAAGGAGTTGAAAGGTCGTATATTGGAGTCACCTTATGGTTAATCAATCAATTTGTCCATCTATAGAGCTAAATCTTAAACAGGAAAACACATAAAAAAAATTCTTCTTTGAAAAATTTATGTCTTAAAGATTAAACATTTGGCATGAACCATTGTGTTAGGGGCCTATAAATGGCCCATTGCATTGTGACCCAATAATCTATGGTATTTCTGCATTCATTAAAAAAAATATTACCTTTTCTAGGGATAGAATTCAGGTGAGCAATGTAGGGCCATGATGGCCCTCTTGTTGTAAGAACATTGCTGCTATAGCTACTTTTCGAAGAATTGATTGAAACTTAAAATACAGATACAGGGAGAAGTGCCTTGTCAAAGAACTGTTATGTTATGTCTTATCTACAATATAGGTTTTGATTTATTTTACAGATATGCAAGCAATGCTGATTACTTATCAACAGATGATTTGTTACTATTTTTAGAAGCAGAACAAGGGGTAAGACTTACAGAGCTTTTATAGACGAAATTTCTGTAGATTTGCAACTTGTATTTGTGACATTTATATGCACAAAAGTCAGCAAAAAGCTTGAATGTGTCTGCAGTCTAACTAGGCTCTACACGTCATTGATATCCCAAAACTAATTATGCCCAGTCCAGAAATAAAAGGCGGACATGTCCATTTTAAGTAATTCTTGCATGGTTTATTGAGGGTTTAAAGGGGAACACCCATTTTCCTGATTCTAGAAGTGATAACATCATACCAAAGTTACCAATTTTAGGCCAGTCTGTACATCGGCAATTTGACCAGATTCTATTCTGTTAATATTAAAACTCCTTCATTACAACAGGTGGTTCTTATTCTAAACCTACGGTAGACAAGTTTGTTACACAAATCTAGATGGTCTTCTATTTAAAAGTTCAATTGCGCTCTTTCTATGGCTTTACTCAAGGTTGTCAAACAAATTAAGAACATTGAAAAAACAACAACAAATGTAATTGGCAGTAAAAAATATTTAAGATGCAAATTTTCGAAATTGCTTGTCAGAGAAACAATTTGGTTTTTAAAGTGGAGATATTGATTTTGGTTGCAATCTTTTCTATTTCCAATTGTTAAAGTTAATGAGATAATTTCATGTACTGTCACTAGTGTAAAAATGGCAGCAACTGATTTTACCTATGTGACCAGTGCAGACCAAGATCAGCTTGGTCATCCGTACCATATGATAAATAATGGTCTACACTGTTCCCTATTCAGTTAGTACTTATTTTGAACTTCTTCTCTAAAAATGATGAATGGTTTTGTCCATATTGAAAGATTGGATTTGTATCTCCACTGAGGTTTAGACATGACAGGACTGGAAATCATTTTTTTTAGATTAATTAATGTTCTATATGATGTCAGTCTAGACCACTAACTTGTGTGCAGAATTTCAAATAATTCCTTCACTTTGTTTTACCAGAAAAATTATTCTAATTGTGAAAAATCACCCAAAATTTAAAATCAGCACAAATATAGCATAAAAATACAATTTACAATTTATTTCTGGGTATATTTCTTAATCATCTTTTGCATATCTTACTATTTTAATTTCCCCATCTGATTTATTTAAAAAGTTCAAATTTTATGTTTTTAGGTTTCTCAGTGGTGTTCATTTAAACAGCACAAAATCACTATTAAGAATATAAATTTTCATTATTCATTCAAGTTAAATTGTTGGTTATGCGTTTGACATTCTGTTAAACGAACTGCAAAAAAATGAACAAAAGTGTTTATACAATGTCATTTGGTTTAAACAGCTTTTCAAGAAAATAAAAGTTAGTCTGAAAAAATAAAAATTTAATTTGGAATTCTACATGGCTAGAAGTAATGTGTATCAGTGAAAAAAGATAGATATTAACAAGAACCACTTAATAACCCATAGCCTGATGGCAGAATGAGATTCTGCCATGCAACCTGTGCAGACCAGTATAGACCTGCAGGCTCATCAGTGCAGTCTAATCATGGTCTGCATTGTTCACTACATAATTATATTTAATTTCCCCCTAAAATACATAATTATATTGAATTTGCCCCTAAAATACATATTTATATTGAATTTCCCCCTAAAATACATAATTATATTGATTTTCCCCCTAAAATACATAATTATATTGAATTTCCCCCTAAAATACATAATTTTATTGAATTTTGCCCTAAAATACATAATTATATTGAATTCCCCCTAAAATACATAATTATATTTAACTTCCCCCTAAAATACATAATTATATTGAATTCCCCCCTAAAATACATAATTTTATTGAATTTTGCCCTAAAATACATAATTATATTGAATTCCCCCCTAAAATACATAATTATATTGAATTTCCCCCTAAAATACATAATTATATTGAATTCCCCCCGAAAAGACATAATTATATTGAATTTCTCCCTAAAATGCATAATTATATTGAAATCCCCCCTAAAATACATAATTTTATTGAATTTCACCCTAAAATACACATTTATATTGAATTTCCCACTAAAATACATAATTATATTGAATTTCCCACTAACATACATTATTATATTGAATTTCCCCCCAAAAAATGACGATCAATTAAATTTAAATGGTTTTGTCCAGTTTGAAAATGGACAAGTCCGCCACAGATATTTAGTATGGTAAGGGTTAAACTTCTGCTGTATAAGGTTCTATATGTGGCTAGAATTATCTACTCAAACTTGTCAATATTACATAATAATATGGTGAATATTTTGCCCTACTGTCTGCAACACCTTATTATATACTTAAATTCTCTCTTTAAATATATGCCATTACTTCTCCTTATTTCTGTAAATTGTTGCTAATTTTTTCTCTTTCCTCTTACTAATTGCTCATGTGTCAAATGTCTGTCAGGCATTGTCGTTGACTCAGAATTATATTTCTTTTCAAATGACATATAACTGGTAATTCAATTTTAGCCTGGGTTTTAGAAATTTCTTAAGAATGATCTAAGGGCTACTCTTAACATGTCATTGTAGGTACATCGTTGGTTATCCACGGTATATATTCCGTACATAGTACAATATCTGTATATCATTATATACTACGTTGTCTATATATTATTATAGACAATGTAGTTATTGTACGAAATATATACCGTGGGTAACTGACGATGTTGTAGGTTCAGCATTTTGCTAAGGTTTTGAAGGCAACTTTTTTAACCACAAATTAAGTAATTTGCTTGGAGCTTCAATCACACATATCTTAAGAAACATAATTGTAGGTATTTGACTTTAGACATGCAACCCAAGTCAGGATTTTTATGGGAATTATAAATAACCCTTTATACAAAATTTATCCATTGACCTTGTTTTACTACCAAGTGCTGCAAAAAGTTGAAGGTGCTGTTGATTTCCCAGATGTTTTGTGTGCTTTATAATAAATAAGGAACATGGCAAATACATGTATATAAAATGAGCCACGTCACAACAAAACCAACATAGTGGGTTTGCATCTGCGCAGTCTGATCAGGATCCATGCTGTTCGCTTACCAACCCTATAACAAATAGAGAAACTGATAGCGAACAGTTATGCGCAGGCTGGTCTCAAAATCATTATGTTGGTTTTGTCGTGATGCGGCTCAAATGTTTTTGCTGCTGTACATGCAATTTCATGACAAGACAAATTTTGATATTACTGTATATCACCACGTTAGGACAGTAATAGGTTAATCCTATTTAATTTTTTTCTATTATTGTAAGAATATGTTGAAAATCATGTAAAATTATCAAAGATCAGACAAAATTCTTTGACTGCTCATTTCAGTGATGGCTATATTAATGTATGACGTCATTAGAATAGGCTTCCTGCTAGTGTCATGACCATCTGACATGCCTCGCAAATTTTGGGCTGTGCTTCGGGTAACGTTCATAACATATGGCTGACAGAATGTTTGACTGAGACAGTATAATTATCTTCTGTTCAGTTAACACCAAAAAGTTCAAATATCATTATTTTCATATTAAACAAACCTATCTCAAAAAACCAGCAGGAAACTTTGTAAAAAAAACCTAAAAATATTTGCTGATATTAAATTATATCATACCACTGCATTGTATCATTTGAAAAGTCTCCAGAATGTTGTCAATTACCAGTAAAAAACTTCTATCATGAAGATTGAATCTAACTGTGATAAATGCACCTAATATACCAGAAATATAGCTTTATGATTTTCTATTCTACATAGACATTCTCTTGTGAAAAAAAGTATTTTCAATATTATGAATAATTCCCAGATGTGCAAGATACTTTATGGTGTCTATTTTTAGGTTATTAATGCAATTTTCTCGGGATAAAATTACTTTACAGCAGTCAACACTCCAAACAAATGCTGTCAGGGACTTGAATAGGACATATTTGAGTTTGCTTTTTAAGCAAAATATTAAGTCATCTCGTGCTTCATTGTATAGCGTGTCTCGTGCCTGATTTCATTTCGAATTATTTAGATTGGGAGCGTGTAAAACACCCTATAATAAAGAATTCAGTCACCGAGTGTAAAATGAAAATGTTTCAGACGAGACCAAAACCACCGTATGTTATTTCTGTAATTGTAACTTCTGAAATTTTTGTCTTATTTACTTGGAAATCAAATTTTAATGGTTTGTCTGTTTGTGACTTAGGAAATGAATGGCATTATTGTAATTGTTTATTTTTTAGCCTGTCTCTTAAAAAAAAAATAAAATAATTAAAAATATTAAAAAAAATATTATGATGGCTGTGCCAATAATAATTCTAGTAACTTTTTGTTGTCTTAGTGCAGAAACTTTAATGTAGCCCCATTATTTAAACATTTTAATAGGTATCAGAATACTTGCTTGAAAAGTGCAGTTGTAAGACAAGGGGCATTACTCTGAAGATCATATTTTTATAAGTTATGCCCCTTTTTAAACAGAGTCAAAAATTCAAGTTCTAATAAAATTATAGTGATAGCAATTGCCCTGTACATATGAGCATTAACACTACATAAATGGTGCTCTTGTCTTATGTACTAAGTCCTTTCTCTTCATTCTAATCCAATGTGCTATTGATATATTCCTATTTCATTTATTTGATGCTTTTCATAAACAAAAAAATTGTCAAAAGAAAAATACTTTTTTTTTTCTTTTTTTTTATGATTTTGTAGGAAAATTTTCTGATTTAAAACCTGGGTCTATCACATAAATTGTCAAAAGAAAATTACATTTTTTGACAAATTTGTAGGAAAATCTATTTCCGATTTAAAATCTAGGTCTATCACATTTTCGTAGGGGTCACAATATAAAGTGTTTTAAAAGAAAAAAACAAAAAACTTCAAAGTCAAATTTTATGGGAAAAATAAGATGCAATGACTTTAATGTAAATTGCTAATTTTTATTTTTCTCTTTATCTATAGTACTTGACCCATTTACTGATGCTTAATATAGCCATTAATATCTTATCAATTGATAAAATTATAAAAAAAAACAAAAAACGTAAAACCTTCTGTTACACTCTTAACCCTGACCACTCTAAATATCTTAAATGGACTTGTCTATCTTTTAATCATTATTAGCTGGGAAAATTTCAAAATAAGTGAAAAAGTGTAGACCATGATAACACAGCAGAAATGTGCCGATTTATGGACAGGCCGATCATGGTCTGCACTGGCCACATGGGTAGGTTCTGTTGCTGCAAGATGGTTATGAAGCGACTTACTTTAGGAAAATGATAAAAAGACAGCCATGGTATACATATCATTTAATGGTGATGATAAATGACATTGGTTACCAAGGATGCTTCATTGCATTATGTTTTTTATATAAATTGCATATTTGTCTGTTTTCATAGTTTAATTCTTTGATTAATTTGGGCCTTATAGAGACCAAGTGGTTTAAGCCTCCAAGGCTGAGAGGCAAATAATAAATTATATCTCTGACATAAAATCACTTACTTTTGTAATTTGAAAATCTTGAGAAAAGCATAAGTTTTTTTACCACATATTAAGTCCTTTGTAGCATAATATTCAGAATATTCAGGGTCCTGAACTAGCATTATAAAAGAGCTGGAAAATGGCGATATTGATCTGATTGCATGGTGCTGATCAGACTTAAAACATGCTTTAATAGCAAAGCAGTCAAACTTATTGAAGTAAATAAAAATGACCTAGATTGTAAATCATGATATTTTAAGAAATTGTTAAAGACTGGATTGGCTTGCAATGGACACATTTTCCATAAGTTTTAAAATACTAAATGAAACAATAGAATTGTATCATTTGGATATTCTTTAAAAAATTATTGTGAAAAAGAAAAAATTTGATCGAGTCCCCAATGCATTTATATAATTATATACTGTTGAATAATAATAGTTTGTTCTAGAACAAGTTATAATCTGCTATATATAGATATATAATATCGGATCATGTATCTCACACTTAGCAACAACATCCCTATATAATTGAGCCGCGCCATGACAAAACCAACATAATGGGTTTGCGAACAGCATGGATCCAGACCAGCCTGTGCATCCGCGTGGTTGCGCAGGCTGGTCTGGGTCCATGCTGGTCACAAACCCACCGGTATGTTGGTTTTGTCATGATGCAACTCAATTTATAATTCTTCTGTGGTTTCTTGTCACATATGATTCTAAATACTGAGTCAGCATAATTATTTATGGTATTGCACATGTTCCATTATGGACCGATTCACTTTAAACAGTGATGTATAAATTTCATCAAATGTTTCTTATTTTATTTTTTCAGATGCAAAGAGTTACTAAAGAAAAGTGTTTAGAAGTGATCAACAAATTTGAACCCACCAAAGAAGGCAAACGAAAAGGAAGATTAGGCATAGATGGTATTTTTTTTATGTCTATGACTTTAACCGAGTGGTATTATTTCCCCACTATTATAATGAAAATTGTTTTGCCCTTGTCGTTCACTCATCTTGTCTGTTCACAAGTGTCCCGAATGGGATTTGAACCCACAGCGGTGAAGGGAGCAAGTGGTTTCAGGTCAATGGCATTAACCACATAGCCAGGGTCAGGGGCTGATGATGTGACCATATTTCTATGTTTGTCGAGTTTCCTCGAGCTCACCAGATGTCTCGTTCAGATATTCTTTATATCTCAACATTAACCGATCATATCTATATACAATTTTATCAGAACAGACTTTCGTCCTGAGCTCAGCTTTAAGAGAGGGAAAAAAAAGTCCTCCTAAAATGCAAAATACTCATTACATTAGATCAGGGATTTCAAATGTTTTAAATGTATCTGTTCAATAAATTGCAGGAATCTGTATAAAGATACTAGAATTTCAGCTTTAAATGGTGCTCTTGATATGTTTTATATTTTTTGAAGTATGTAATCTGGAATGTTTTCTCCCAGAAATGGAGACATTAAAGGGAGGATTGACAGACATTTTCAATTTATATGAATCGTGCAGAGATTAAAGAAACTTATCTTAGCAAGCCATTAGTGTTTGTTTTTCAGGAACATTTTGTCTTCTTTTTTTTGTAAGAATAAATATTTTCTTTTTTTTTTTAGAATTGAAAATTACATGATTCTTAATAGATTTTTTTAAACAACTATTGAGTATTCCTGTTTATTACGTGCTTTTCGGTGGTTTATAGAAATATATCAGTGATATAAAAACTGGTAATTTCACTGTTTAAAACAGTGAAATTACCATTTTGATAATTTCACTGTTTTGAATTTAAGCCCCTTACGTTGTTTCAGTGAAATACCAGCGTGCACAGAACTGGGTACCAACTTAATGACGTGACGTCGTAAATGACGTCACGTTGTATTATCATTTGGCGCGCTTTTCATTCAGTATTAGGTTTAATGTCTTTTTAAAACGTTTCTTTGCATATAATAAAAAGAAAATTTGTTTAGTTTAGTGTAAGATCGAAATATATTTCACCTTGTGAACACCAAAAGTTCATATTTCACTCGTGGCTGCGCCACTTGTGAAATATACCTTTTGGTGCTCACTCGGTGAAATATATTCCGTTCTTACACTGAACTATACAAATATCCTCTATTTATTTATTTTTTTTTTTTTGAAAGTCAATAATTTTATTGCAATTAAGCATTTGTTTGCATGTTTCCTATTAGACAAAAGATGATTTACCAAATTTGTTGTTCAGGTCATCAGGTTTAATCCTAGGTCCATATTAGAATCTTGTTTAACTTATTTACATAATAGGAATTTAGTATTTAATTTTTCCAAGAAATCACAATATAATGTATGACCTTATATAATATGTATATTAATTACCTGCTTGTCCACTGTTTTAGTTTTTTATAAGTAAACAATCATGTGGTAATAAGATAAATGGGGTCCCCATGGCCAAATGATAAAGGTCACTGACTATGAACCTTGTCCCTCACTAACATTGGTTCAAATCCTGTGATTAAAAAAATAAAATAAACATCTAGCATAAGAAATGTTGGAAGATCTACTCTAATGCCTGTTCATGCCAAATATAATGAATTGAGGAACACCTTAGGTCTTCTTTCACCAGTTAAACTTGAAAGTTGCCATTTCACCTTAACACAGTGTCTGAGTGAATGTGACTCAAAATTCAATCATACACACAGTTACATGGTACCATTGGTACCAATTACCTTATGTTTTGTATATTTTCAGGATTTACAGATTACCTGTTGTCAGATGAATGTGATATATTTGATCCTGACCATAATACAGTCTGTCAAGATATGAAACAACCTCTTTGTCATTACTTTATAGCAAGCTCACATAATACGTAAGTTATTTATAGCAAAGCTCACATAATACGTAAGTTATTTATAGAAAGCTCACATAATATGCAAGTTATTTATAGCAAGCTCACATAATATGCAAGTTATTTATAGCAAGCTCACATAATATGCAAGTTATTTATAGCAAGCTCACATAATACGTAAGTTATTTATAGCAAGCTCACATAATACGTAAGTTACATAACGTTACATAACCAATTAGTGTTCCATCAAATGCGGAGAAATTGGTTATTACTGGTTAGTTATCCAGGAAAACTGGTTAGTTGACCAAACATCAAGATACATGTATGTTTTTTTGCTGATGTGTGAAAATTGGCATAAAAACCAACCAAACTACCAAGTGATCATCAAGGGCCAAGGAGTCAGTGACTTTGAATCAGTGGCTGTTCACTTCTGTGAGCTTGAAACACCTGAGGGACTTTAAATATTTACAATAGAGGAAGCTATTCTTTAAGGCTACTAATCGGGACTCTTCTCTGGTGCCAGCTGGTTTTTGAAGTAATACACAGAAGGGCATTTTAGTTTTTATTCAATCAGTAAAACAAGCAAAATTGCCTTATGTAATGATGATCTCTAGATGGCACATGTAGATTGTACTATTATTGTTTATTTTTACAGTTATTTATTAGAAGATCAACTGAAAGGTCCATCAAGTGTTGATGCATACATCAGGGTTTTAAGGACAGGATGTCGGTGTGTAGAGTGTAAGTATTAGCTATAATATAATTCCCATCATTGTGTTATATCAAGGTGAACCATAATTCAACATGAAATATTGTTGGGAATAATCATGCTGGCAGTAGCTCTCGAGGTTAAATGAATTTGTTACTTACAACAATACAAAATATACAAAACATGAAATTACTTGTTCTTTGAACGTTAACATGTTCATAGAAATAAATCTATTTTCATAGAAAAATCTATAGTAATATTATTATCTTACTGTCTGTCTGTTATAATTTATTTATCTCTAACATATCAAGGGGTTAAAATTACCCCCTTTTATCAATTTATCATGAAGCTGCATAAATGCTTACAAATCACATTATTATTGACAATTATAAAGCAACCAAAGGAACTGATATGCAGTTTAAACCAACAAAGTTCTGTAAAAACATCAAAAATGTGTAATAAAGAGGTCATTTCACATTGTTGATATGAGAATTATACTGTTGCTATTGGACTTGTACACAGGTGATTGGCTAGCGTCTTGTCCAATATAGATTTTTACAGTTGTGTACTTGTCCAATAGAATTAAGCATTGAACTCAACAATATATAATAACTTTATATTATCATTGCTAATGAAAATTTCAAAACATGAATTGAGTGAATAGGGAACAGTGCAGACCATGATCAGATCTGATGTTATACATGGCTTGCACTGGTTGCATGTATTGATTCAATGGATTTAGTTCCTGTTCCAGTAAGCTAAGAAACAAATTTAAACACTGTACATAAAAAAAAAATTAAAGCGACCTTCAGCTTGATAAAGGTTCTCTGGACATTGTTTTGAAGAAGGCTTAAGAGTGGTATGATGCACTTTTCCAAAACAATATTGCTGAAATATCTACTGGTAGTTGGAAACAACACTGAATTATTTACTCTCTTTTTGTTTTTAGCTCGACTATTCGATAAGAATAAGTAGAGCTATTGCAGTCACCCGAGCGTCGGCGTCGGCGTAACCACTTATGTTAAAGTTTTTGTAATAGTTCAAATATTTTCAAAGTCCATTGACATATGGCTTTGAAACTTTGCACACTTGTTCAACATCATGACCCCAACCTGTAAACAGGAGGAGGTAACTCTATCAAGCATTTTGACAGAATTATGCCTCTTTTTCGACTTAGAATTTACGTTAAAGTTTTTGTAATAGTTCAAATATTTTCAAAGTCCATTGACATATGGCTTTGAAACTTTGCACACTTGTTCACCATCATGAACCCAACCTGGAAACAGGAGGAGGTAACTCTATCAAGCATTTTGACAGAATTATGCCCCTTTTTCGACTTAGAATTTATGTTAAAGTTTTTGTAATAGTTCAAATATTTTCAAAGTCCATTGACATATGGCTTTGAAACTTTGCACACTTGTTCACCATCATGACCCCAACCTGTAAACAGGAGGAGGTAACTCTATCAAGCATTTTGACAGAATTATGCCCCTTTTTCGACTTAGAATTTACGTTAAAGTTTTTGTAATAGTTCAGATATTTTCAAAGTCCATTGACATATGGCTTTGAAACTTTGCACACTTGTTCACCATCATGACCCCAACCTGTAGACAGGAGGAGGTAACTCTATCAAGCATTTTGACAGAATTATGCCCCTTTTTCGACTTAGAATTTACGTTAAAGTTTTTGTAATAGTTCAAATATTTTCAAAGTCTATTGACATATGGCTTTGAAACTTTGCACACTTGTTCACCATCATGACCCCAACCTGTAAACAGGAGGAGGTAACTGTATCAGGCATTTTTTTTACTATCAAGCACTAAGAATAGTCGAGCGTTGCTGTCCTACCGACAGCTCTTGTTTGTGATCGCTCTTCATCCAGCGTCCGTCCGTCGTCCGTCCGTCTGTCGTCCGTCCGTTGTCCGTCCGTAAACTTTTACTTTAAATGACATCTCCTCATTAACCACTAAGCCAATTTCATCCAAACTTCACAGGAATGTTCCTTTGGTGGTCACCTTTAGAAATTGTTCTAAGAATTTAATTCCATGCAGAACTCTGGTTGCCATGGCAACCGAAAGAAAAAACTTTAAATATCTTCTTTAAAAAAAAACAAAGAGCTAGAGCTTAGATATTTGGCATGAAACATCTTCTAGTGAGTGTCTATCAAGTTTGTTCAAATAAAAGCCCTTGGGTCAAAATTGGCCCTGCCCCAGGGGGTCATTGATTTTCCCTATATGCATATAGTAAAAACTTTAAAAAATCTTCTATTAAAGAACCCATAGAGCTAGAGCTAAGATATTTAGCATGAAACATCTTCTAATAAGTGTCTACCAAGTTTGTTTAAATAAAAGCCCTTGGGTCAAAATTGGCCCCGCCCCAGGGGGTCATTGATTTTCCCTATATGCATATAGTAAAAACTTAAAAAATCTTCTTTTAAAGAACCCAAAGAGCTAGAGCTAAGATATTTAGCATGAAACGTTATAGCGTAAAACGCGCTTAATGTTACCGTTACACGTCTTCTAATGGGTGTCTACGAAGTTTGTTCAAATAAAAGCCCTTGGGTCAAAATTGGCCCTGCCCCGGGGGTCATTGATTTTCCTTATGTGTGTATAGCAAAAACTTAAAAAATCTTCTTTGAAAAAACCCGTATAGCTAGAGTTTAGATATTAAGCATGAAACATCTTCTAGTGAGTGTCTACAAAGTTTGTTCAAATAAAAGCCCTGGGGTCAAAATTGGCCCCGCCCCGGGGGGTCATTGATTTTCCTTATATGTGTATGGCAAAAACTTAAAAGTCTTCTTTGAAAAAACCCAAATAGCTATAGTTTAGATATTAAACATGAAACATCTTCTAGTAAGTGTCTACAAAGTTTGTTCAAATAAAAGCCCTGGGGTTAAAACTGGCCCCGCCCCAGAGGTGTCATTGTTTTTAACTATATGTGTATAGTAAAAACTTAAAAAATCTTCTTTTAAATAACCCAATGGGCTATAGGTTAGATTGTTAAGCACAAAACATCTTCTTGTCGGTGTCTACCAAGTTTGTTAAAATAAAAGCCCTTGGGTTAAAATTGGCCCTGCCAAAGGGGGGAGGGGGGGGGGGGCGGAGGTCATTGTTTTTCATTACATGTGTGTAGTAAAAACTTAACATCATGAAACATCTTCTAATGGGTGTCTTCCAAGTTTATTCAAATAAAAGCCCTGGGGTTAAAACTGGCCCCGCTCGGGGGGCTTATATACAGGTGAGCAACCTCAGGGCCATCATGGCCCTCTTGTTTACTAAATTTACTATGAAAATAAAATGTTTAAATGAAAGGATAGGGTTTTAGATTTTTTGTGGAGATAACTTGTTGATTACATCACATTTGAACTCTTTGATTTACAGGAGAATTTAAGGAAGGGAGTCACATTTCAATGTTTAATTTAATAGATCATGCATCAGTTTTTATTCAGACATTTCTAATTATTTTAATTTAATATCTACTGTTTTCAATTGAATTCTTGTGACAGAAATGGTGGACTGGAAAGGATCACAGAGTTTTAATTACAGAACTGTTCAACTTGAACACTTTAGTAACTATATTTGACTGCTCTGAAAGAGTTATTAGATAATTTGGTATATAGAAATCTATTCAGCTTTCTCGTTGAAAGTCAATAAATTCTAGCACCATGTAGGGCTTTGTTTCATATGTGAAGTAATGGGGCTTTTTAGAAATTTTGAAAAATTTTGAAAATTTACAATAACAGTATTTTAGTAAAAGGGGAAGAAAAATTTGTTTAAATTGAATTTATTTGGAAAATATGTGATTTTTAAGAATTTTTTTTTTTTTTTTGGGGGGGGGGGGGGGGAAGGCACCTGGCACCTGTAAACAGTCTTGTTATTATGAAGGGAAAACAATCTCTGCCATGACCTTCTATATGACCTTGACACTATCGGGGTGAAAATAGTAATGTAAAGTAAATGAAATATATAATTTAAAATTGTTTATTTGTGTTTGTGTATTTACAGTGGATTGTTGGGATGGAAACAACGATGAACCAGTTATTTACCACGGTCATACTTTGACGTCAAAAATCTCTTTTCGTCATGTTATAGAAGCAATAGAAAAATACGCTTTTGATACATCGCAGTAAGTTTTCTTCTTTAATGTTTGGGCCTTTCCATAGAGCTGTATGAAAAATTAGATCATGATTTCAAGTCTCATGTTAGTCCTGTACTTTATTTGAGTGTGAGACAAAAGCCAATTTATCAAAAGCACCTAGATTTTTTGTTAATACAGAGAGAAGCCCCACGAATATTTGGAGATGGCCAAAATGCTGTTAAGGGGGCCCATGGAGGGACTTTTGGTAATTTTTAAAAAAAATATATATATTGGAATGCTTTTGTCGGAAGACGATTTCCTGTGAAGATTTTGTTAAAAATCATATGACGTAGTAAACTAGTAACTGAATCATCCGTCTGGATGTCTGTCTGTACAACCAAATAGGGTAAGTGGGCCATTTAAACATAAAACAAAAGAGAACAATAGAGTTCATTCTGTAACATTAGAGCGGAGCCAGTGGCCCTCTATTAAACATAGAAATTGCCTTTTATCCCAATTTCTGAGTAAATGGGTAAACTTTATTTTTGTTGAAAATTTGTTATTGACAAGAATCTGGGCTGGGGCATTTGTGTTTACCAATATATTCTTGTTTTAAATTTGTATTTTGTATCAGCAAAATAAGACCATACATTCAACAATTATTTCATAAGCTACAAAATTCAATTAAATCTGTGACTTAGTGTAATGAAATATCAAACTATTAAATAGAAAATCAATTTTTTTACCTGAAATAATCGATCTATTCGTCTTCATTAAATTTTTCCCCATTGCAATCTCTTGTAAGTTTTTCATATCGTAATTAGTGAAGTATGTGCTCTCGTTATTGGAGTAGTAAATTAGTATGATATAAAGCTTTATTGGATAATTACTCTCTTAATGTCTTTTTGCGAATAGTCATTTAATTTTGTGAGAATTTTATTTTCTTGAACTTAAATTTCACTGATTTCAGCTTTTATTGTTGCACATAGGGGAGAAATCATTAATTTCTGATTATCTACACAGGAAAGCTGATTAGGTGGACCGTCTGCCAAGATATGACCAAAAAATTTGTTAAAATCTGCTTAAAAACGAAACAAACAAAACCAAACCTTAATTTATTGACATTACTTATTAAGTGCAAAGCGGTCATAGCTTATTCTTCATATCCAGTTCGTAATGTCTGGGTTTTACAAGAAATAACAGGATGTACAAATATATACGTCATTAACAAGGTTTATTTCCTAAGTGCTTATAGTGTATTTTCTTGTTTAGTACTACCAGTTTTCTATCAGTAGGTTAAATAAGATATTGCACTTTTAGACTTATTCTCTAAAACCGGTGTGTTATGTATAATCCAGTAACTAGGTAAGATTCCCTCGCAGCATGTTATTGGTTCTTTAACTTCTTTTGGTAATTTCTTTCATGTCTCTTTCTGATCGGTACTTATATACCCTCTTACTTTCAGAAATTGCCCATCTCATTATACCCCCAAAAACGAAGTTTGGGGGGGTATATAGGAGTCACCCGGTGGTCGGTCGGTCGGTTGGTCGGTCGGGCGGTCGGTCGGTCGGTCGGTCCAGACGTCCGTTGCATTTTCCTTGTCCGGAGCATAACTTGAAAACTAATGGTTGGAATTCAATATAACTACATACAATGGTCAAGCACATTGAGAGCAAGTGCAGTGCACAAGAACCATAACTCTATCTTGACTAATTATAGAGTTATTGCCCTTTGTTACTTTTCCTTATCCGGGGCATAACTTGAAAACTACTGGTTGGAATTCAAAACAACTTCATACAATTGTCAAACACAATAAGGGGAAGTGCAGTGCACAAGAACCATAACTCTATCTAAAGTAATTACAGAGTTATTGCCCTTTGTTGCTTTTCCATTGCTTTTTTTTTTGTCCGTTGCATTTTCCTTGTCCGGAGCATAACTTGAAGACTAATGGTTGGAATTCAATATAACTACATACAATGGTCAAGCACATTGAGAGGAAGTGCAGTGCGTAAGAAACATAACTCTATCTTGACTAATTACAGAGTTATTGCCCTTTGTTACTTTTCCTTGTCCGTGGCATAACTTGAAAACTACTGGTTGGAATTCAAAACAACTTCATACAATTGTCAAACACAATAAGGGGAAGTGCAGTGCACAAGAACCATAACTCTATCTAAAGTAATTACAGAGTTATTGCCCTTTGTTGCTTTTCCATTGCCTTCTTTTTTTTGTCCGGACCATAACTTGAAGACTAATGGTTGGAATTCAATATAACTACATACAATGGTCAAGCTCATTGAGAGGAAGTGCAGTGCATAAGAACCATAACTCTATCTAAAGTAATTACAGAGTTATTGCCCTTTAGTACTTTTCCATTGCTTTCTTTTGTCCGGACCGTAACATGAAGACTAATTGTTGCAATTCATTATAACTTCATACAATGGTCCAGCACATTGAGAGGAAGTGCAGTGCACAAGAACCATAACTCCATTTTGACTTATTACAGAGTTACTGCCCTTTGTTAATTTTCCTTGTCCAGAGCATGACTTTAAAACTACTGGTTGGAATTCAAGACAACTTCATACAATGGCCAAGCACAATAAGAGGAAGTGCAGTGCACAAGAACCATAACTCCATCTTGACTAATTACAGAGTTATTGCCCTTTGTTACTTTTCCATTGCTTTCTTTTGTCCGGACCATAACTTGAAGACTTATTGTTGGAATTCATTATAACTTCATACAATGGTCAAGCACATTGAGAGGAAGTGCAGTGCATAAGAACCATAACTCCATCTTGACTAATTACAGAGTTACTGCCCTTTGTTACTTTTCCTTGTCCAGAGCATGACTTGAAAACTACTGGTTGGAATTCAAGACAACTTCATACAATGGTCAAGCACAATAAGGGGAAGTGCAGTGCACAAGAACCATAACTCCATCTTGACTAATTACAGAGTTATTGCCCTTTGTTACTTTTCCTTGTCCAGAGCATAACTTGAAAACTACTGTTTGGAATTCAGTACAACTTCATACAGTTGTCAAGGACATTAAAAGGAAGTGCAGTGCACAAGAGCCATAACTCCATTTTGACAAAGTACAGAGTTACTGCCCTTTGATACTTTTCCTTGTCCGGAGCATAACTTAAAACGTACTGGTTGGAATTCAAAACAACTTCATACAATGGTCAAGCACAATAAGAGGAAGTGCAGTGCACAAGAACTATAACTCTATCTTCAGTATTTATAGAGTTATTGCCCTTTGTTCTTTTTCTTTGTCTTTCTGGACTTATTACAGAGTAATTCAATTAAACTTCATCAATGGCCAACCACATTGAAAGGAAATGCAACATACATGAACCACAATTATCTTTAATTGCCCACAACCATAACTCTATGTTTCAATTCTATTACAAGGTATTCTGTTACTAGTAACATCCTCATTTCCGAAGCAGACTTGTGGGGGTATTAATCACATTTAGTGATAGTTCTAGTTAAGATTAAGAAACAGAACAAAAGAGAACAGTAGAGTTCATTCACTAACAATGAAGAAAGAGGCCATTGGCCGTCTATTAAACAAAAAAATAACAATAGAAATGACCCTTTATCCCAATTCAGTTACACGTCCGTCCCAATATCATGCTGTCCCTGTGTCTGACTGACAAAACAGTGGAATGTGGAGGCATCCATGGTCTATGGATACATACCTAGTTTTCTTTTTTTGTTGATACCAAATGATATTATCTATGGAAAACCATAATAGATGATCCAGTTTCTTATATACAAAAACAAAGCCTAAGTAAATATGTAGTATTTATATTTCTATATTGTAGATACCCTGTGATATTATCCATCGAGAACCACTGTAGTCTGAAGCAGCAGCGTGTAATGGTAGATCACATGACCGCCATATTTGGTGATAAACTTTACTGCGGAACTATCGATGAGAAACGAGTACGACTTCCTAGTCCCGAGGATCTCAAGGGAAAAATTTTAATTAAGGTACTTTTACATTACCTTAGATTACCTTACATGTTTTGACATTTGATACTTCAGTTTTGTCATAGATTTTTTAGTTCTGTCAGATTTTTTGCTATTTCGTTTGTGGATAGTCTGCCTTTTACAAAGTAGAATGTACTGATTGACCTTTGATTTCGTCGCAAGCTGATGAGAGGATAAGATTTTTTTACTAGATAACACAACAATGTATACTGTAATTAAAATAACAAAAGTCCATTAAGCTAAGCTTTATTAAATAGTTGACTATCTTTACAAAAGCACTGATGGAATAATAGAAGACTTAGTGGAAGATCATTGATTTACCTTTGACACTGTCATTAATTGAGCTTCTTACACTGATAAGGAAAATTTAATTTCCAAGGTTACTTAATGTACATGTGTCACGTATTGAACTGTTCACTAATTAATGGAGAAAGTTTGTAAGCAGCCCGATAGCTTAATTGGTAGAGCAACAGCACTATGATATTCAGAGTATCCCGGGCTCAAGTCCCAGTCAGGCGGCACATTTTCTTAACCTGTGACACATGCTGGAAACTATTTCTATGCTTGAAATGGTAGAAATACTGTACCTGACTTAGAAAAACTAGAAAATGTTAAGTCCAGTGTCAAGCATTAATGAAACTGGCAAAAGTATTTTCGTTTGCTTGTTTTTAGCATTTTAACCTCTTAAACTTTTTCATTAGTATTCTAACTTAGGTAAAAGATTATAGAGACAGTGTTAAGTGTATAATGCAGTGTTTAACCCTTTCACTTCCATAGGGACGGCTTAAGCCGTCCGTGTTATTTTCGGCGTATTTGCCATATGGACGGCTTTAGCCGTTTCTATAATAATAATAGTAATAATAATAATTTAATAATAATAATTATAAAAATAATAATAAATATAAAGAAAATTATATCATCGACAATAATTATTATTATACTAACAGAATTGGAAACATATATAATTATTATAATACTAATAACAAATAATAATAATTATATTAATTAATAATATAGTAATTTCTTAGAAAATCCTCTGGCAAATAGGTAAACAATAAAACAATAACCCTCTGGCAGCGAAAGGGTTAATGAAATATTTTTTTGTAAAATTTATAAACTGTAAAATCATTATGTCACCACAACCTTATGGTCAGATCATTTAAGGAATTTTGCATAGAAAGTCTAACATGAATATTGTACATAAAAACAGAATCAAATGTTCCAGTAGTAGAACAAAATATACTGCTATTGTAAGTAAGGTTTTTAGCATTAAGCAGTGATTTCCTATGCACCATTTAGTTCTAGCAGTCTGGACCATTATATAAATACAGTATGCTAAGGATTAAAGGGACTCCACTGAGGTTTTTTAGCTCACCTGTCACAAAGTGACAGGGTGAGCTTTTGTGATCGCTTTTCGTCCGGCGTCCGTCCGTCCGTCCGTCCGTCGTCCGTCCGTCGTCCGTCCGTCGTCCGTCCGTCCGTAAACTTTTACTTTAAATGACATCTCCTCATAAACCACTAAGCCAATTTCATCCAAACTTCACAGGAATGTTCCTTTGGTGGTCACCTTTAAAAATTGTTCAAAGAATTTAATTCCATGCAGAACTCTGGTTGCCATGGCAACCGAAAGAAAAAACTTTAAATATCTTCTTTTAAAAAACCATAAGAGCTAGAGCTTAGATATTTGGCATGAAACATCTTCTAGTGAGTGTTTACCAATTTTGTTCAAATAAAAGCCCTGGGGTCAAAATTGGCCCCGCCCTGGGGGGTCATTGATTTTCCCTATATGCATATAGTAAAAACTTAAAAAATCTTCTGTTAAAGAACCCAAAGAGCTAGAGCTAAGATATTTAGCATGAAACATGTTCTAATGGGTGTCTACCAAGTTTGTTCAAATAAAAGCCCTGGGGTGAAAATTGGCCCTGCCCCGGGGGGTCATTGATTTTCCCTATATGCATATAGTAAAAACTTAAAAAATCTTCTTTTAAAGAACTCAAAGAGCTAGAGCTTAGATATTTGGCATGAAACATCTTCTAGAGAGTGTCTATCAAGTTTGTTCAAATTATAGCCCTGGGGTCAAAATTGGCCCCGCCCCGGGGTGTCATTGATTTTCTTTATATGCATATAGTAAAAACTTAAAAAATCTTCTTTTAAAGAACTGAAAGAGCTAGAGCTTAGATATTTGGCATGAAACATCTTCTAGTGAGTGTCTACCAAGTTTGTTCAAATAAAAGCCCTGGGGTCAAAATTGGCCCTGCACCGGGGGTCATTGATTTTCCCTATATGCATATAGTAAAAACTTAAAATATCTTCTTTTAAAGAACCCAAAGAGCTAGAGCTAAGATATTTAGCATGAAACATGTTCTAATGGGTGTCTACCAAGTTTGTTCAAATAAAAGCCCTGGGGTCAAAATTGGCCCCGCCCCGGGGGGTCATTGATTTTCCCTATATGCATATAGTAAAAACTTAAAAAATCTTCTTTTAAAGAACTCAAAGAGCTATGGCTAAGATATTGAGCATCAAACATGTTCTAATAGGTGTCTACCAAGTTTGTTCAAATAAAAGCCCTGGGGTCAAAATTGGCACTGCCCCGGGGGGTCATTGATTTTCCTTATATGTGTATAGCAAAAACTTAAAAAATCTTCTTTGAAAAAACCCAAATAGCTAGAGTTAAGATATTAAGCATGAAACATCTTTTAGTGAGTGTCTACAAAGTTTGTTCAAATAAAAGACCTGGGGTCAAAATTGGCCCCGCCCCGGGGGTCATTGATTTTCTTTATATGTGTTTAGCAAAAACTTTAAATCTTCTTTGAAAAAACCCAAATAGCTAGAGTTTAGATATTAAGCATGAAACATCTTCTAGTAAGTGTCTACAAAGTTTGTTCAAATAAAAGCCCTGGGGTCAAAACTGGCCCGGCCCCAGGGGTGTCATTGTTTTTAACTATATGTGTATAGTAAAAACTTAAAAAAAATCTTCTTTTAAAAAGCCCAATGAGCTAGAGCTTAGATGTTTAGCATGAAACATCTTCTTATGGGTGTCTACCAAGTTTGTGCAAATAAAAGCCCTTGGGTTAAATTGGCCCTGCAACGTTGGGGGGGTGGGGGGCCTATATACAGGTGAGCGACCTCAGGGCCATCATGGCCCTCTTGTTCATATGACAGGACAGAAAATAAATTTTTAAGATTAATGTTCCATTTGATGACAGTCTAGGTCAGTAACTAGTGTGCAAAATTTCAGGTCATTCGTTGACACCGTTGTTCAAGAATAATTATTCTAATTGTGAAAACTGACCCAAAATTGAAAAGCTATGCGACGCTTTTCAATCAAATCAGGTTTAGAAATGGTACAAAAACACAATTTCCAATTTATTTCTGAGGTTTTGTCTCAATTATCTTTTGCATATCTTTCTGTTTTAAGGTCCCAGCTGATCTATATAAGAAATTCAAATTTTAAGTTTTAGGCTTTTGCACCTCAGTGGAGTTCCTTTAAGCTATTTTGATGTGAATGATAGATTTTTTTTAGTGGTATAAATCAAGCTCGTTGTAACAATGAGTTTTAGTTTAAATTCTTCTCTGACACGATTTATCTGGAAGTATATAAGGGTAAATGTCTCTTTTAATTAGTTGCTATCAATAATTCTGTTTTTATCTTGGTGATTTGTGAACAGTTCTGTTCTATGAAAGCTGCAAGCTGGTAATCAATAAAGACATGAACGGGTTGAAGATTTTGAACTTATTATCTCAAGATTTGATACTGAAATATTATGACAGGGTTGCAGACAAATTATCCCTATATCTGGTCTATTTATGATGGTTTTATATCTAGGAGATGATTTGGAAAGATTAGTAATTTATTTATGGATATTGATTTGTTATCTATCATACTGTAAACAAAGACTTGTTTGTGATGACTTAATTTGAAGGATTTTCGTTATCTGCCACTTGTGTGTTCAGTTAAAGTGGCCTTCAGTTTTTATTTCTTTGTTGGAAAAACAAATCTGTGATGTTTCAGATAAGTTTTTTTAGTAATATTACCTAGGAAAAGTGTATTTCAGTAATATTACCTAGGAAAAGTTTATTTCAGTAATATTACCTAGGTAAAGTGTATTTCAGTTATATTACCTAGGTAAAGTGTATTTCAGTAATATTACCTAGGAAAAGTGTATTTCAGTTATATAACCTAAGCTTTTTTCAAAACAATGTCCTGAGAGTTTCTTTTACTGTTTCTTTTCTAAAAATAGAAGAACGGGAAACAAATTGTTTGCTTTATTATATTGCGCAGACTTGTAGATTAGATGTATCGAGGGGCTTCCTTATTGTTTATGTATTTTATTGATGGTAAATTTCATTTTCCACCATTATTTCTTTTGATTTGACAATTCTAAGAAGCGATTTATCTAAAAATAACATTATTTAACCTTTAGAAAAGCTGAAGGCCAGTTTCAAGGTTATAATAATAGTACCTGTCCGTCTGAAAAAATGTCAGCACACTTAATGACTCAATTAAATCTTTCTTAACCTGCTGAATTTCTAAAATGGATTATTCAAGCTTACATTTTCAGAACTTTTCACCACAAATTTTAGGATATTTGAAGCTAATTATTGTCAGCCAACAGTATAGAGACCCTGGTCAGACTACAAGGAAATGCAGGCTGACCTGGCTCTATACTGGTGGCAAAGGCTAATCAATTTCAGTTCCAGAAGGTTAAAATGTTAAGGTTTTAAGCTACTTATATTAATCAGTATGCAGCATTTTTCACTTATATACTTAATGTATTATGATTTGGTTTCAGATTACTGCCCCTGCATTAAGTTTAGAGATTTAGTATGAATGTTCAACTACATGTCAATGTCATTTTCTTTTCTTCCATTACATTTCTGACTATAAGTCTACCCTTTTAAACCTTAAACTGCTTAAGTTATGTAATGGATTTGTCATTCTTTAAATTCGGAACAGTCTACAGTGGATTTCATTATCAAAATACAAAAATTGAGCTACCAAAAGTATAGAGCCTGGTCAGATTGCACAGATTTTAGACTTGCCTGGCTCTTATAATACTAATGTGGCGAATGGCTAATTACTTTGACAGTTCCAGATGGTTTAGTGTTGTAAAGGGACTGATCTAATATGAGACACTGAGATTGTCAAAGCCCCTTTAAAAGTTCACTTTACATTTTAACATTATTTTGTTCATATGCTGATGCTGTTAAAACTTATAGATATTTTAAGCTTTTAAAAATAGAACTTTACTCTGTTATGGGTCACAATAGTAGGCAATCCTGAAAAAATTGATATTGTTTGGGGGAAAAAAATCAGTCTGATCTTGGTTTACAGTAAGTAGACTGGTATATTTATTGCATCAAGGGAACACTCAATATTGTGTAATGTTTGAGACACAGTCTATGCCTGTAATAAGAGGGAGGATGTGACAAATTTGTTAGACATTTGTTAGACAAATTACTTAAAAATTGCAATATTTAGTTGTCTGTAGCCATCGTAGACTTGATTGATGAGCAATTAATGAAGTCTGTTGAAGATATTTCCTTGTGCTTTTATGATGGAAACGGTTCTGAAATAAGTTACGCCAGACATCGTGTGGCGCTACATATATTTTGTAAATGGCATGTGCAATGATGGTTGGATCATATCAGACTGTTAACAGAATAAAGAAACTTTATATACCAATTCCTAATTTAATCAAATGACATAAAACACAGAAATGGCATTTTATTAAAGATGTTATTGTGAAACAGTCGCACGCTGAATGTCTGTACATATAATGAAAAACTTGCGTGCAGGTTGGTATTTCCAAAAACTGTAAGGAATGAGTTGAAACTTAATTCACTCACTTGTTCTCAGTTATCTAACATAATGGTTGCAGGTCCCATACCTCTTGAGTTACCTTTTTAGCTCACCTGTCACAAAGTGACAGGGTGAGCTTTTGTGATCGCTTTTCGTCCGGCGTCCGTCCGGCGTCCGTCCGTCTGGCGTCCGTCCGTAAACTTTTACTTTAAATGACATCTCCTCATAAACCACTGAGCCAATTTCATCCAAACTTCACAGGAATGTTCCTTTGATGGTCACCTTTAAAAATTGTTCAAAGAATTTAATTCCATGCAGAACTCTGGTTGCCATGGCAACCGAAAGAAAAATCTTTAAATATCTTCTTTTAAACAACCCTAAGAGCTAGAGCTTAGATATTTTGCATGAAACATCTTCTAGTGAGTGTCTACCAAGTTTGTTCAAATAAAAGCCCTGGGGTCAAAATTGGCCCCGCCCCGGGGGGTCATTGATTTCCCTATATGCATATAGTAAAAACTTAAAAATCTTCTTTTAAAGAACCGTAAGAGCTAGAGCTTAGATATTAAGCATGAAACATCTTCTAGTGAATGTCTACCAAGTTTGTTCAAATAAAAGCCCTGGGGTCAAAATTGGCCCCGCCCCAGGGGGTCATTGATTTTCCCTATATGCATATAGTAAAAACTTAAAAAATCTTCTTTTAAAGAACCCAAAGAGCTAGAGCTAAGATATTAAGCATGAAACATCTTCTAGTGAGTGTCTACAAAGTTTGTTCAAATTAAAGCCCTTGGGGTCAAAATTGGCCCTGCCTCGGGGGGGTCATTGATTTTCCCTATATGCATATAGTAAAAACTTAAAAAATCTTCTTTAAAGAACCATAAGAGCTAGAGCTTAGATATTTGGCATGAAACATCTTCTAGTGAATGTCTACCAAGTTTGTTCAAATAAAAGCCCTGGGGTCAAAATTGACCCCGCCCAAGGGGGTCATAGATTTTCCCTATATGCATATAGTAAAAACTTAAAAAATCTTCTTTTAAAGAACCCAAAGAGCTAGAGCTAAGATATTTAGCATGAAACATCTTCTAATTAGTGTCTACCAAGTTTGTTCAAATAAAAGCCCTGGGGTCAAAATTGGCCCCGCCCCAGGGGGTCATAGATTTTCCCTATATGCATATAGTAAAAACTTAAAAAATCTTCTTTTAAAGAACTCAATAAGCTAGAGCTAAGATATTTAGCATGAAACATGTTCTAATGGGTGTCTACCAAGTATGTTCAAATAAAAGCCCTGGGGTCAAAACTGGCCCCGCGGGGGGGGGGGGGGGTCATTGATTTTCCTTATATGTGTAAAGCAAAAACTTAAAAATCAAAATCTTCTTTGAAAAAACCCAAATAGCTAGAGTTTAGATATTAAGCATGAACTTAGATGTTTAGCATGAAACATCTTTAAGTAAATATCTACAAAGTTTGTTCAAATAAAAGCCCGGGGATCAAAACTGGCCCTGCCCCAGGGGTGCCAACTATATGTGTATAGTAAAACTTTAAAAATCTTCTTTTAAAAAACCCAATGAGCTAGAACTTAGATGTTTAGCATGAAACATCTTCTTATGGGTGACTACCAAGTCTGTTCAAATTAACAAATAAAAGCCCTTGGGTAAAAATTGGCCCGGGGGTGGGGGGGGGGCCTGTATACAGGTGAGCGACCTCAGGGCCATCATGGCCCTCTTGTTACAGAGTTATGCCCCTTTTCCTACTGTCAAGCATTTAGAGTATAGGAGTATGCTCTCATAATAAGGCCATGATTTTTGCATTGTCAAAACATCGGTTAGTATCTGTCGGTGTTGATACTGTGTCACAGAGCAAGATCATGGGAAAAATTTATTTTATCAGAAGACAAGTTCTGTCATCTTAAATTTTTGAGACTTCACAAGTATGTTTTATATTACAGATTTAACATAAAGATGATCATTTTATGTAGTAAAAAAAGGTCATCAGATCAAATAGTAAAAATAAGGTTATTAGGTCAAATACTAGGGAAACCTTGATGTACTCTGTAAAAATCACAAATTCAGCCAAAATTTAGCAAATTAAGTCAGAATATTTACATCTTTTGAACATTTTGTTAATTTTATAGAGTTCATAGATTTTATCAATATCTGAATGGAAGTTTTGCCAGAGTAATGAATTTATTGTTATACAAAACTAGAGATGGGTACATGGACACAGTGCATCAACACCACTATAAGTTTTATGATGATATGCCCAAAAAGATATAGGTGTATAATGTTACACACCTTTTCGCCCGTCCCCCATTTGTCTGCAAGCAGTTATTGTGTATGGTCTATAAATGAACTGGAAGAAGAAAATTAAAACAACTTGACAGAAATGTTAACCATAATAAGATGATGTGCAGTGTGCAGGGTTGACCTTCCTCAGGTAAAGGTCACACTTAGTCATTATTTTTTTTTAACAATTTCAGATATTTAGTCCAAATCTAAAGTTGGTTTAATATTGCAAACCAAGTCATTGTGGTTAATGTTTTGTCATTTCCAGTAAAAATGGAACATAGTCACGAGGTCAAATTATATAAAAGCATCATTAATTGTAAATAAATGTTTTTTAATATATAACAGGGTAAGAAGTTGCCAGCATATATAACAGATGAAGGTGAAGTTACAGATGAAGATGAAGGGGCAGAATCAGAGAAGAAGAAAAACAACAAAAAGGTAAGAAAACTTTCATAAAGACAAGGTCAAGGTCAAACACATAGGGGTAAAAGTTCAGAAAAAAATAGGAAAATTTGTATAGGGACAAACTTGATTGCTACAGTTCTTATCGCCCACATTTGCACCTTAAGCTTTTGTAACATTGTCACCCTTGGTTGTAATGGATTTTCCCTGTTTTGAATTTGGAACAGTTCATTTAAAGTGTAAGGGTTCCAATAGAAAAGTACAAAAGTTGAGCTACCAACAGTATAAAGCCTGGTTAGACTGCATGGATGTTAAGGCTGGCCTGGCTCTATACTGGTAACATAGACTAATCATTTTTGACAACATTACTCAAGCCTTTTTAGTCCCCTACCGGTTTAACCAGAGGGGACTTTAGGTTTACCCTCCGTCCGTCTGTCTGTCTGTCCGTCTGTCTGTCAGTCCGTCAGTCGGTCCGTCCACAAAACTGGATCCCGCGATAACGCAAAAAGTACTGAAAATATTTTTATGAAACTTGATATATGGATAGATGGCAGTATGGAGATTATGCACGTCTTTTTTTTTTCTTCCTATGTTGAAAATTCTGGTTGCTATGGCAACAAATAGTCTGAAAATATGGCAAATTTAACACATAAACTGGATCCAGTGATAACTCAAAAAGTACTGAAAATATTTTTATGAAACTTGAAATATGGGTAGATGGCAGTCTGGAGATTATGCACATCTTTTTCTTTTCTTCCTATATTGAAAATTCTGGTTGCTATGGCAACAAATAGCCTGAATTTCAAGATTTCTGATTTAAATTTTTCAGCTTTTTCACTATATGTTCTTTATTTCTTAAGGTGTTTACTTCAAACTTTAAATATAAGTTTCTGGTCATCAACCACATCATATGTGACAAGGTTTATAACTCTAGGACAAAAAATATCAGTATTACCTCCCTTGAACTTAGATTTTTTAGGGGAAAAAATGTTGTCTTTTTTAAATAACTTCTTTATTTCCTAATGTATCTACTTCAAACTTCATATATATGTTTCTTATTATCACTCAACATTTTTGAGAAGGTTAAATACTCTAACAAGACTATTTCCAGAATTATGTCCCCCTTGAACTTAGATTTTTTTCGAGAAACTGGTATTTTCACTCCAACTTCTTCATTCCTTATAGGATTTACTTTAAAATCCCACATCATAATAATATGACAAGGTTGTATAAACATAATTTCCTTACTAAGCATGGAAACTTAACGCATTACTGTGATATAGACAAACTTATTTTATTATGTTTTGTGGTCGATATTTTCAAATACAGACTTCATCCTCAAATTCATTATAAATGGCAATACACAGGAGTGTATGACAATTAAAGAACTTTTTGAGGGACCGGTAGGGGACTACTGTATTGCCCGCAATACTATCAAATGCTTGTTCCATTGTGGATCCCTCTGCCTGTCATTTGTTTATTTGTAAAGTGTAAACTTTTGATAAAGCCATACTGAGAAAGTTAGATTAATGAAAAAATGTTTGTTACCCCAACTTGATGAAGTTGGTATATTTGCAATCCCAGCCTTCAAAGAATAGCATAGATGTTGTTTTTATTAAAGTTATAAGCTGAGCTGTACATTTACTTCATATGTCAGGATAGAAACACCATGATATTTGCCATGTGAAGGTTGTTTTTTTATATATAACAGTAATCTCAATATAACTAATAAAGAACATTTTATTGTACAGAATTGATCTCTTGATTAATATGTATGATACCTTTTCATTTATTTCCCTGGTCGGTGAAAAATGAATGGCCAACAATCGACATGAAAGTAACATTAATAAAGTCTGATTGTTGTAGTGAATGCCAGTGTTCTCAATGCAGCAATTTCTCAATATCATGCAGACTGTTTTGCCAATTAATGTTTGTCACACAATCCTCGCGTAATACTGTAATGGATTTATTACATACAATGTGCTGATGTCACTTCCTGTGTGCAGGGGGGTGAACATATTGATAGATGACCACCAGTAATTGTTTCATTAGCTATTACAGCAACCCAACATGTTCTCGGTATATAAAGGGAATACTAGAATTACAGTGGTGACATTGCAATAAAAATAATTACCATCTAATAAACGGTCTTTAATGGAATAATTGATTGCGAGAGCTGTATTCTGTATTTATTTTATGACCTCAAATTACTACTTCTTTGAAAGAAAAATTATGTATAATGAATTAATTCGTCTGATTCTTGTTTTCAATAAAATATCCAAAAGAACGAAAAGGTTAACAGGAAATATTTGTTTTTAAAAATATCCAAGAAAAAGTGGTAGTGGCTTGGTGCTACATCATATAGGTGGTGTGTATTCTATGCTTAATGAGGGTCTGTCCGCCCTTTTAGGCATTGAGAGTAGGGATGCCATGATATAGGTAGGAAAATGAGTCAAATATTTTACCTCCCACCTGTCCTGGCACTGCCAGGGGATTTTATTTTGGGCTAATATAGCAGGGGATTTTGCCGACATGCAGTGCCTAGGCATCATGTTATAAATTTAAACATGGATACAGTAAAACCTGTGGTAAATGTGACCACCTCTGAATAAAGATCATCCTGTATATAAAGACCACCATTCAACAGTCGTTCATTGATCAAATAGAACATAGTAAGCCCCCCCAAGTATAGACCACTTGTCTATAAAGGCCAAATTTGGTCTCTCCTTTATCTGGCCTTTGCTCACAGGTTTGACAATATTGTCACCTTAATTCAATAACATATTAACTCCATTTGAATTTAGAAGAACTTATTACCTTATTGCACTAAGGTGATTATATGAGCTTTCCTTTTTATCATTTCAGGATGGTGCTTTAAAGAAACATAAGTTAGCAAGAGAGTTGTCTGATTTAGTTAACTATTGTATGTCTACAAGATTCGAGGACTTTCAGGTCTCAGCGCAAAAACGTAAGTATTTTTAGATCAAAGCTACAATAACAAGGCTTTCTAAAATTTATGTTAAAATAAAGTATTTTTGTTTACGATTTATGTTTGTAAAAAAATGTTTACCTTTCTTCCCTTTTAAATGAGCATTTGATAGAAGATTGTACCAAAGATGGTTTGGAAATTTTTAACCGTTAATTAATGAAGTATCCGTGAAGTGAATTAAGAAATTTCAAAAGTGAAATCAAGAAGATGAAAATTTTTGAAAATTACCATTGTGAACATTAAACTTATCAAAAAAGAGTGGTGCAGACTCTTTATATTTTAGGCAGATTTGTATTTTATCAAGAAACATTTTACCAATATCAACTGTTGGTCAGTCACCATTATAACAGTCTTTTGAAACATATAGTAAATTCTGCTCAACTTTTCAATGAAAACATGAGCATAATGTCACTATATATCTTTATATTCAACTAGTGATGAATTTAAATTATCATAAAAGCCACAATTTAAATGTTACAGTGTCTAAATAGTATTTAAGTCTCCTACAGATTTCATTGGAAATATGATTAAGAAAACAATGCAAGGGAAGAATATAATTTTCCTTCAACAAAATACAACATAAAATATTCACAACTTAAATCCTTGATGGTAGTCTGATTTTCTTTAATGGAGGTCAATTGAGGATTTTCACAACCTCTTAAAATCACTCAGACATTACTTGAGTCACATGACACGGGCTTGAATGTCAAACGTTAATGTCCGCTTTGATTGGATAATGCTAGGAACACATTCTGCTTTAACTAGCATCATTTGTTAATAGCATTTCGTATATTTAGACCATCCACTTTCCTATATAAACTCTGTCTAGGGGGATTAATCACTTTTCTTGATAGTTTCTGCTTTGTTATTCTAGCCTAAAGGGAATAAATGCTACAAAAGATTTATTTATGTCTGCTTTCAGAGCAATACTGGCAGTTGTGTTCATTTAGTGAGTCTCAGGCGCTAAAGCTTGCAATATCGTGCCCAGAGGAGTATGTTAATCATAATAAAACATTTCTGTCTCGAATTTACCCGAATGGAATGCGCGTGGACTCAAGTAATTATAATCCACAGGATTTGTGGAATTGTGGATGCCAAATGGGTAAGAAAGAAAAAAGAAACAAACGAGTTTGATCTTGCAAATATTGTAGCTTTTAATTAAAAAAGTTACTCAACTGTAAACATAACAGCAAATGCAATTGTGAAAATAGATTGAATAGTCCATTATTTATAGGAACAATGTGTTACTGTATAAAGACAAGCCTTATATCATTGTCATTCAACAACTTTTATATATTACTTGTTTGTAAATATAGTTAAAATTTAAATATAAATGAAATAAAATAAATAAACATTTTAAAATAGTTCTCTGAAATTATTCTGAATTAAGAGTGCACATTTAAGTAATAAAAGTCCTTCAGTCTTTTTAATGGACTTGCCCTATTTGTGATTAGGTGAGTCCATTAGTAGTGTTTTAGGGATGTTATTACCAAGAAACTAGATTTACAATAATGAAACTAAAGATATACAGAGAGAAATTATTGGATAATTTAATCTGACCATTTTACATTTCTTTTACTTAAACTGTTAACACTATAATTATACAGTGGCCTTAAACTACCAGACTCCGGGTTTGATGATGGATCTCTACAATGGTTGGTTCAATAAGAATGGTGGGTGTGGCTATGTACTTAAACCCGCCATCATGAGGGAGGAGATTGCGTATTTTAGTGCTAATACAAAAGAAGTCATTCCAGGGGTATCACCACAGATTCTTCATATAAAGGTATAAGATCATAACTATAATACACTACAGCCTCATTATAACGCTCATGGTGGGGTCCAATGTCTCAACACCGCGTTCTAACGAGGCTTTCATTAGGACGCTTATTGCGAAATTACCGCATTACCCCACCCAACGCATATATATATAACGCTGACGATTTTTACTTACTGTTCAATGAATATTGACATTTTCTTTTTCTTAAACAATTCAATGATGTAAACATATATTATATTCACAAATAATACTAATTATATTCAAAAGAAACAAAAAAACTTTCGAAAGAAAAACATAAATCATAAATATAGTGTAAACAGTTAGCCAATAATGTAATGGCGTTTGATTAACTAGGGGACACAACTAAAGATGGACTGTAAATTACAATTGATTTTGGGCTTGTGTTGGTTATTTAATTCAGCCAGGTTTACATGTCTAAGATATGTGTGTGAATTTTAGTTTATTTATACTCACCACCGGTTGCCCATGTCACAGTTATGATATGAATTTGAGATTTTGGAAACAATTTGATGCCTGACTGATGGACAGGTAAAACAACATAAGACCGGATAAACGCTAACTTTGGCATGTTTTTCACACCTTTGGCGCTCATAAATGTCCTAAAAACAATTGTTTTTTTTGGGGGGGGGGGAGCCAAGGTCTATGAGCGCTATACTGAGATTAGCGTTATAACGAAGAGCGAAATATCGAGGCTATAGTGTAGTATTTTTATGCTTTCAGAACTTTTTCAGTTAGTCGCTAATTTGTTTTTCCATCCCTGCTTCCATCATAATTTTTCTCTGCTCACTTAGCTCAAAAGGGAAAGAATCAGATTTGTAATTCAGGGATCGCTTGTTTGATCCTCTGGTAAGGCAAAACTTCTCCATGATTGGTCAGAAACCAGCACAGAATGTATATTGACCAATGAAAATCCTACGATTCAAGACAGAAAAAAGTTTTATAACCTAGGAGCCTGATCTCAGAACATTAAGTCTTATGGTCATTTGTCTCTCACCCCTTATTGGGAAATCATGTAGGTCACTTGGAGAGCAATTGGTAATTAATTACTTGTTAGTTATTTAGAAAAGCTGGTGAGGTGAATCAACTGCTGAGATATGCCAAAAATATTGGCGTAAAAAAGACCCAGACAAACAAACAAGCATACTGTTGCTAGTAGCACCTTGACTGCCAAATCATTATTATTCATGGGCGACTCATTTCCGTTGTTTTTATGGATAGGTCAGTCGTCAAATTTAAGATCCAACAAAATTTCATTTTGTCTGCTGTAAGATTATTTTGTATGACATTATTTACATTTTATCTTTTGGAAAATAACAACAATCCACTAATTTAAGAACCCATGAAAATATTCTTTGTGACAAAGCCACAAAATTGCATGCCCTCGAAATTGAGTGAATTTACAGTATATGGATACTTGGTATATTAGTACATGTATGTTTCATGGACCACAATCCATATTAAGCAGTTTAATCAAGAATAATTGTTTTGTGTTTTATTTATAGACATTCTTATATTTATTTTCTTAATTCCTTTCTATTTTTTCTTTCCCCGTTCTTTTAATTTCAATATTAATGACTTTCCCTAAATTGAAAAATATTTTTTTAGATTAATTCAATGACATATGTAAAATAACTCATTTTCAGTTTTTTTATAAAATTAGGAAATCAAATATAATTGTTAATTTCCATTGAAATGGTAGACAGTCTGATATTAATAATTTCCTTTATAAAGCACAGAATATTTCCATTTTTGGTCTCTTAAGAAATACAGCACATGACTCTGAAATCTTTGATGTTAACAAAATTGACATTTAAATTTAGCTAATAAAGGAAAGTTGTAATTTTCTCCTTAAATTTCTAGTCTCTGTAAAATGTCTTAAATTATACATTGTTTACAACTAGGGTAATTAAAGTTTTGCGTTTAGAAGTAATCTGGAAAAAAGAAGAGCATCTTTTAAGACTTCCTTAGAATTAAATGCAATTAAATTTTCAAATAAAATCAAACTAATGTGATGGAATGGCATGTGAGGGACATAAACGTTACAATTTTAAAGTTGAAGTTGTTTTCACGTTATCTCAGAGGCTTTAAATAATCTTACGTAGAGAGCTTTCCAGAAAACAAGATTGTGTATTTAACAGAAGATAACACTGTTAAAGGGACTCCACTGAGATTTAAAATTCTAAAAACATAACATTTGAATTTCTTACATAAATGAGCTGGGGTACTTTAAACAGTAATATATGCAATATACTTCGAAATAAATTGAAAATCGTATTTTTATGCTTTTCTTAGCCTAATTTGAGTGAAAAGCGTTTAAACGCTTTTCAGTTTGGGTCAGTTTTTAGCTCACCTGTCACAAAGTGACAGGGTGAGCTTTTGTGATCGCTTTTCGTCCGGCGTCCGTAAACTTTTGCTTCAAATGACATCTCATAAACCACTAAGCCAATTTCATCCAAACTTCACAGGAATGTTCCTTTGGTGGTCACCTTTAAAAATTGTTCAAAGAATTTAATTCCATGCAGAACTCTGGTTGCCATGGCAACCGAAAGAAAAAACTTTAAATATACTGTGTCGATGTGACGTAAAACCCAAAACAAACAAACAAACAAAATATAGTAAAAACTTAAAAAATCTTCTTTTAAAAAACCCAAAGAGCTAGAGCTAAGATATTTGGCATGAAACATCTTCTAGTGAGTGTCTACCAAGTTTGTTCAAATAAAAGCCCTGGGGTCAAAATTGGCCCCGCCCCAGGGGGGTCATTGATTTTCCCTTTATGCATATAGTAAAAACTTAAAAAATCTTATTTTAAAGAACTCAAAGAGCTAGAGCTAAGATATTTAGCATGAATCATGTTCTAATGGGTGTCTACTAAGTTTGTTCAAATAAAAGCCCTGGGGTCAAAATTGGCCTTGCCCCGGGGGTCATTGATTTTCCTTACATGTGTATAGCAAAAACTTAAAAAACCTCTTTGAAAAAATCCCAAATAGCTAGAGTTTAGATATTAAGCATGAAACATCTTCTAGTGAGTGTCTACAAAGTTTGTTCAAATTAAAGCCCTGGGGTCAAAATTGGCCCCGTCCGGGGGTCATTGATTTCCTTATATGTGTATAGCAAAAACTTAAAAAACCTCTATGAAAAAACCCAAATAGCTAGAGTTAGATATTAAGCATAAAACATCTTCTAATAAGTGTCTACAAAGTTTGTTCAAATAAAAGCTCTTGGGTCAAAACTGGCCCCGCTCCAGGGGTGTCATTGTTTTTAACTATATGTGTATAATAAAAACTTAAAAAATCTTCTTTTAAAAAACCCAATGAGCTAGAGCTTAGATGTTTAGCATGAAACATCTTCTTATGGGTGTCTACCAAGTTTGTTCAAATAAAAGCCCTTGGGTTAAAGAAGGTCATTGTTTTTCCTTATATGTGTATAGCAAAAACTTAACATCATGAAACATCTTATAATGGGTGTCTTAATACCAAGTTTGTTCAAATAAAAGCCCTGGGGTTTAAACTGGCCCGCTTCGGGGGCTTATATACAGGTGAGCGACCTCAGGGCCATCATGGAAAAACGGAATGATCTGAAATTTTGCATAAAGATTAGTGGTCTAAACCTACATCAAATGGTACAATTATCTGGAAAAAATATTTTCAGTCCCATCATGTCAAAAAACCTCAGTGGAGTCACTTTAAAGGTGCGTGTCTACAGATGAGTCAACAAGTTAAATCCCTTACCTCACTAAATATCTTTAATGGACTTGTCCATCTTTCAATCTGGACAAAACCATTCATTGATTATAGGGAAAATTGCCAAAATATACAATGTTTGGACAGAAAACAGTGCAAAAATTTATACAATTTTTTCCTTATAAAAATCTTTTTCTCCTCTCATAGTTTAATATGCAAATTGTTTCTCTTCACTTAATATAAACTATACTTTATACAAACTTTTTTTCCAACATTATAATAACCTTTTTTCCCTCTCATTGTTTGATAGAAATCTTTTTTCACTCTCATAACTTTATACAATATTTTTCTCTTTCATAACTTTATGCTAATCATTTTTTACCTCATTTAGCACTATACAAATATTTTTTCCTCTGATCTTGTTTCCTTCTCTTTACTGTACCAAAATCTTGTTTCCCTCTCATAGATTTATACAAACTGTGTTCCCCTCTCTTTACTTTTCCCAATTTTTTTCTCTTCCTCTCATATATTTATGCAAATCTTGTTTTCCCCTCCATACTTAACCTTAGTCTTGTTTCCCTCTTGTACATTTATACAGGATCCTGCATCCCTCTTAAAGCATTTTACAAATCCTATTTGCAAATCTTGTTTGGCTCCTTGAAATATTTGCGATTTAATTTGCTGG